>NC_057806.1:381101865-381214082 GCF_018294505.1 Triticum aestivum | reverse complement strand
CTCTCTCTCTCGCCGACAATCTTCAATTCTGTCGCACGCATCCGACACAAAAACCTTGTTCGTCCCTCTCCCTTTCTCTCCATCTCTCTCTCTTAGTGTGTGTGTGTGTGGGGGGTGGTCTTTCTAGTTCACATGCATATATACACCATCTATAGGTCTCTCTCGCACACTATGCATGATACTCTAGCTAGTCCAAGCTAGATATCTTGGGTGCACTCATCGTACACACATAGATTCCTTGGCTCTTTGCCTGTAACTCTCTCACGCACCACTATGACGTCTCGGAGCTCTTCCCCCCTCTCTCAAACTCTCCATCCACCCGGGTCACACGTACGCATGCATATCTCACTCGCACTCGATAGGCCTATCTAAAACTCTATCTCTCCCCCTCATTATCTCTCCATCTCACACGTGCACACACACAATCTCATGCCCAGCTAGCCAAGTATGATGGTTTCTCACACAATTGCAGGCACACGCAGTCCCCCCTATATGTATATGACTAGCTAATCTTAGTCTCCATCACAAACATGTGCATGGTCTATCTCGATTTCTCTCAGGGTATCTTTCTATCGCGCACGCTCTCCCTCGATCTCCCACCCATATAGTCCCCTCACAATCTCGACGGCATCTCTCTATCACAAACACACCCTCTCTCCCTCCCCATGCGTCCATGCCATCCATGTGTCGCTCTCGACCTTTGTTCCTTGTTGGCCACACCTCTATTGGACATGTGCTACAGGGGTGTCCCTCTCCATTGCAAACAATCACACACTAGCTATCTTCGTGTATCTCCTCGCCTCGCTTTTCCATCTCGGAGATGCATGCGTGATATGTTCGCATAAGAAACGAAAAAACACACTCTCTCTAATTTATCGTTTGTTGTCACTTTCTCTTTCACACACATACTCTTTTTGCACACTTACTCATTCTCCTTCACACGCACTTGAACTGTCTCGACTGAGGCACTCTCCTCGGTCCATAGCATATAGATTCATTGAAAAGTCAAACATCACAAAGTTTGACCATGTACATGGAGAGAAAGAATTACATCTAGTACGGCAAACATATATCATTAGATTCACCATGAGATGTAGTTTTGTATGATGTATCTTTGGTATTGTAGATATAAATAACATTTGTGTAAACCTGATCAAAGTTTCCAAAGTTTGACTTCTAAAAAATTTACATGCACTGCATTATCGAGCGGATGGAATATCTCTTTCCCCCTCTCAGCTATCTGACGCACCACTCAGCCTTATCGGGGCTCCTCAATCTCTCTCAAACTTTATTGGTTAGTTTAGTTCGTGACCTGACCCTCATGCCTTGATGGCCGGGACTGCCTGGTGTGGACATGAGATGTAAAATATTTCTGCCTGGCCAGGCTTGTGTGGTGCTAAAGCGTTTGGTTCATGCCTGGGCCAGGCAAAGCATCAACGTCCCATCAATCAATCCATGCATCAATTATTTAATGCTAATATCCATCCATGTTGCTGTTAGCCTCGTGGCCACACGACCAGGCGTTCGAAATCGGTCGCCTGGGCCAGGCTACTTGCAATGTCTGGAGTTCAGCCAGGCTAATTAAAGTGCAAGGGAACCCAGGCCAGGCGGGCTTTCTTTTTCATAGGGTAGCAACCAAACAAGCGTGCATGAAATCCAGCCACAACCCCAGGCCAGGCAAAAGATGCTCAGGACGCAAGCCAAACTGGCCTTATATCTCCCTGGTTCACACATACACATGTCTCGCTTGCGCTATACATATAGACCCATCCAACACTCTCCGCCCTTGTTCTCTCTCCATGTGACACGCACCCCCCTAAGTACCATAATCCCTCAATCCATCATAGGCGCAAGCACTCCCCCCCTCCTAAGTATGATTATCTCTTACTAGCGAACAGGAACACACATATTGTCTCCTTCCATCCATACGTCTATCTCGATATCTCTCGGGGCATCTTCTATCGCGCACACACCTTGTCACTCGATCTCCCACCCATGTAGTCCCATCACGATCTCCAGGGGATCTCTCTATGACAAATATACACTCTCTCCTCCCCATGTCTGCATTTTCTCCATACGTCTCTCTCGACCTCTCTCCCTTGTTTGTCAGACCCCTCTTGGCCACGTGCTAGGGGTCTTGCTCTCTCGGTTCCAAACAACCACACACTATCTCCTCACCTTGCCTCCGTTGTCGAAGATGCATGTGTGATATGTTTGCATAAGACATGCATGCTTTTTCTCTACTTTTATCATGTGTTGTCCATGTCTCTTTCACACACGCACACACACTTTTTTCACTCACTCTCTCTCTCTCTCTCTTGTTAGGGACTCTGTCACGTCCATAAGCATATGGATGTTTCGAAAAGTCAAACCTCAGAAACGTTTGACCAGGTATATGTGGAGAAAAACATTTACATCTGGAACGATCATTAGATTCATCAGAACATGTACTTACTTCATACTATCATTTATCTTTGCTATTGTAGATATAAGTAATTTCTTTATAAACTTGGTCAAAGTTTCAAAAGTTTGACTTAAAAAAATGTTGGAACTACATTATCGAACGGAGGGAGTAGCTCTTTATCTCTCTGCTATCTCTCACGGGCCTCCCCTCTCACTCAAACTCTCTATACCAACGGATTATACGCTCACATGCTGCCTTGTCAGCGTATATCTCCGTATATTGTTTAGTTGACCGGTCAACCAGTCCACATGCTGCCTTGTCAGCTCGTGTTATGTATCTTCGTGTGCTGGCCCATGTGGCAGTGGGTGAAAATAAGTAAACTAGAGGCCCATCTGACACGCGATGAAGTAAACAAAGTTGAAACCACTCGGGGTAGCACCCCGCACACTAGTAAATTGAGCGCGCATTAAGGACAAACTTCTTGCGCGCGAAGGACGCACTCACGCACAATTCACCACTGCACGGCGGCATGCACAGAAGGACACACTCGCACACATCCAGCACACAACACACACCAGCACACGTGTACACCGGCGTCGCTGCCGGTTGAGATGGACGGCAAGGCAGCCAACAAGCGGAGGCGGCTCGAGTCAAAACCGCATTCAGTGAGCCTGGACTTCATCAGCAGCCTCCCCGACGACATGCTGCTCATCATCATCGGCCTCCTCCCCACCAAATCTGCCGTGCGGACCGCCCTGCTCTCCCGGCAGTGGCGCCCCCTGTGGCGCTGCGTCCCCCTCAACCTCACAGTCGACAGCTGCCTCTGCGACGAGGATTGCAAACGCATGGCCGCAGTCTCCAAGATCCTTTCATCACACCCTGGGCCAGCCAAACGCCTTGACATCCGCATGTTCAGTACCAACTGCAAGGTCCAACCCAAGTTCGACGAGTGGTTCTTATCCCCCGCCCTAGATCAGCTCGAGGAGCTCAGCTTTGAAGCTGGAAGATGTCGCTCTCTGCCGCCGTCCGCGCTCCTCCTCACGCCAACGCTGCGCCGCGTCAGCTTCAGCTCCTGCTATCTTCCCCAGATTAATGCCGCGCCCGATCTTCTTCTCCCTCAACTCAAGCAGCTCGACCTCTTCGACGTTGTCATGTCAAAGAAGGCTATGGAGCACCTGGTCCGCAGCTGTACTACGCTCGAGTACCTTCGTCTTGAGCAGATCCACGGGTTCATTAGCCTCCACATCGCCTCGACGAATCTCCGATAGATTTATGTGTCTTGCTGGCCCCGCAACAAGACATTAATTGGGAAGAGATCACTCCAGCTGTTCCACGTTATGGTCATTGAGAATGCGCCTTTCCTTGAGAGATTGCTTGTATCGGATCTAGAAGGTCCAACAAAAATCAGGGTCATGGAGGCGCCGAAATTGACAGCATTGGTGTACTGGTCTGCCAAATTCTCCTGGTTTACTCTTCCAATTTTGTAGTATCAAAATTTGACCATAGATTTAACTGACAAAATGTTAATGCATGTCACTAAGAACTATACCATTGGATTCATATTTGAACATAATTTCGAATGGTGTAATTTTTAGTGACATGCATTGGCATTTTCTTAGGTAAATCTATGGTCAAAATTTTATACTAAATACGTGGTAGTATTACAAAAGTGGGCTATGTAGGCCAAAACATGTGCCAAATTCACTTGTGATGCATTTGGCATCGATGCCCCTCCATTGCTCACCTGGTGTCCCAATCTGGATCACCTACTTTGCTCCGGTGCCAAATTAACTCACGCAATGAAAAAACACTGTGTGGGAGAGAGAGAGGACCGAGGCAATAAAAAAAACTTGTTTGGGAGAGTGAGAGGCTGGTGTGGTTGGTTTGATTGATTTGTTTATACATGTGGATCTGTGTGCACAGCGGTGCCAACTCTCTCACATTGCGAGAGCGGTGCCAAAATCTTTTGATTTGACATCGATGTGTGTTATGTGGCATACTTTTGCGAAATATGGCATCGGCCACATAGTGGAAGGCAACAAATGCCCAAGCTCTTCACGTGCTCCTAGTTAAATGAGAGGAAACAGAAAGAGAGAGAAAGAGAGAGAGAGAGAGTGAGTGAAAAAATATCACTAGCCAGCCAACCCTATCATATGAGCGAATGATATTGGTACCTTTTGATGACACGGCAATCTTATGCAGCCAGCTGCTCTAATATGTTCTCTTCTTTTGCAGATAAAAAAAGACCCGAAAGTGAAAAATGTGCTCCACTATAACAATCTCATCGAATGCCTTGATCTCCATCTTACAGAAATTGATTTGATCGGCTACCGAGGTAGCACATCTGAGATTAAATTGGCTAGGTTCTTTGTTCTAGAGGCAAGTGTGCTCAAGGTAATGAGGTTTGGCGTTCTCTGGCATAACAATGAATGGCGTGCTGATCACCGCAAGCGTCTAAGCCTAAATGACAAAGTCTCTGCAGAAGTTGAATTTGTTTTTGAAACATCAAGTGGCCAGAGACTCGAAAACTTATTTGCCCATTAGTGACTTGTCAGGGCGGTGGATTTTAGTTTGTATGATAACGCTGCATCCACCTAAAGTAACGAAAATTCCTACGTAAACTTCCTAGTAATTCCCTCTTCGTAGGTGCAGCATTACTCCTAACATTTGTAATATTAGTTTGAAACTTGTAATATTGCCGCCGTGTCCTATTCCTGCGTTTTCAAAATCCTGTGAATCAAATAGGTCCTGAGTTGGTGATGATGTTGTGCCTCCCATCTTTCACCAATAGCCGTCGGATCTAGATCTGACGCATACAAACCAAGCTTCTCCATTTTTGCAAAAAGATGCCCGCACGTGTTCCCTATTTACAAACAACTCCTTGTCTCTCACAATCAGCCTCATCTCCTCCCCACCACATCTAGGAGTAGAAGGCCATGGAAAAATCTGGCGCGATGGCCGCTGCCGGAGCCGTCCACCCCCAATCTTGGTGTTTCGTGCAATGCACGGGCATCTACGCACGGGAAATTATGTCGAACAGGGCTAGTTGTAAGCAGGCTAGCTCTACAGCCATGATGATAGTGACTGCAGATGGTGAGGCTTACTATGGTATGCCGAACACGGCGCCTATACTCAGGTGTCATCTCCGGCGCAGGGTCTTGTCATTCACTGTGAGGAGCAGCACATAATAATTTGACCAACGGGTAGTACAGTGCTAGTACTCCTACTACGGAGTACTACATTGGTAGTACTACTACTAGTACTAGTAGCACCACCGTCTGGATTTAGGAGTACTACCACGTCCATCTGGATTTTAGTATTTGACTAGCAATATCTAGTAATGCATGTCACCAAAAATGTACTACTTCCTCTGTAAATAAATACATGGTGTTTTATTCCCATCGGCGAGAGAACTTAATGTTTTTTGCTACTCCTAACTAGAGTACTAATAGGATTACATGCAATGAACTAAACACTGCATGTCATGTTTGGTAGTCTCAAGTCATTGAAAGCATGCACAGCCCACATCTCTCATTGGTCGATATGTCACGAAATAAGAAATGAGGGAGTTAATGCACTGTGCCTAAGTATTTTGGGATTATTTGGTTTTCGTAAGGTGACTTACACAACATTTTTGTTTACATGCATTAACATTTTATTAGTTAAATCAAAGGTCAAAATTTAGCGCAAAATGCAAAGGGACCAATAAACCAGTAAACATCAAACTTCTCTCGTTTGGCCCCAACTAGAGGTCCGGTGAGATGACTATACTTCACCGGCACGGAGGGGGACGCAACTTCATTGACTTACGACAACTGCCTTTGGGTGAATGACATGTGGCCCCAGGGGGTGGCTGGCCCACCTATCATACAGCCAAAGGCATCTGCAGTAGAGGGCCGAGGAGTAGTACGAAATCCTACGCACCTATGCACGCTAACCAAGGGCTGAGTGATCACTCGAATCACAAGATCAGTTGACTAGAAGCTACGCTAGACCCATGGAGGCAATGAGCGCGAGCATCAGCCGGCTGTGCCAGATGGTCCATGACGCCGGCCTGCGGGCCGGCACCGAGGAACGTCTCCAAGTAGTATTGCTTGAGGCCGCCAGGGCAAGGGGCCGGTTGGACGACAGCTTTGTCTCCTTGTTCGATGTGGTCCTCGTCGGTTTCCTCGACAAGTTCACCATCGCCAAGAAGCTTGCAGACGACTTTGACGTAAGCCTCCAGCCGACGCCCGCAGGCTCTGCGATGCCCGCCACCCTCAACGGCCACTATGGTAACAACCTCTTCGACGCACTGGTGGCCCTGCGACTACCCGCCGTCGCACTGGAGAATGTCCACCTCGAGGTCATGCTCGCCGCGCAGCGCCTGGCGCAGCAAGACACCATTGACATAATCACCCACGTCTATGCGCAAATCGTCCACAAGGACTACTACATGCAAGAGGAGGACGATAGGACGCTGGCCTTCTTGGAGCGCGGCGCAACCTTGGACGGCACTATTCGGAAGCACGTTGAGCTCGCCGCCAACACCGCTGCTCCTCATACGTCAGTTGGTGACCCGGTGCACTAGGGCGTGACGATGTCGTTGAACGTTCATGGATCCGTATGTATTTTTATCTTTCCATCAAATCCATGTAGTAGTATATGATACTACAGTAATTATCTTACCTTTCGCATCAACTTCATAATTTTCGTACGTACTCCATGCATGAACGGCGCCATAACCAAACTTATCATTACTCTAGGCAAAATCGTTATTATCTATCTATCGGTCGCGCCATGGAGCAGAACCAAAATTTACAAGTTACAAGTTCAAAAGGAAAAGCCTGCCGTGTTCACGTCGCACCCCCACACGGTTGGTCCGGCACGCCGCTCAAGCGAGAATGCGTGCGGTGTTGCATTTTCACTTACAAGTGGGACCGCAGTTGAGCAAACCGACTATCGGCAAACCCCCACCCCGCCCACCGTGCGATGGCTGAGAAAATAGGAGGGAGAAGAGATGGATGTAGCACGGACTCCAAGAAAATTGGTGTCGAATGGGACTCATGTGGGTGGCGTGTGCCGTACTGCTAGACGTGAATGCTAGTTATGGCCCATGCCACCCCACTATATCGAGGTACGTAGAACAAATTTCCTGCAGTCCTGCTCAGCCCTCCTCTATCTCTCTTCTCAGCCAGCCAGCGGACGCGCGGAGCCCATCGTCTGTTTGCTCACATGCGGCCCCACATGTTAGTGAAAGCGCAAGAGGACCCACTGAACCTGCACATCTTTCACCTCGACGTGCTGGTGATGAAAAACAAATCCAATAAAGATCTTCGGTGGCCGCATTTGGAGTTACTCAAGAGTAGTAGGATTCTATTTATAGTTTAACCCAAGATGCACATCTCGTTGCTTCAACTACCACTCTATTTTCTTTCATGACACGACCTGGATGCTGGATGTCCCACGTGTCGGCAAAAGGAGGAAGAACCCAACCAAATCTTCGGTTCTGCTCTCGGATTAGACTAGTTGTGCTAACTTAAAAAATTTATTGTGTACTCCCTCCGTTCCAAAATACTTGACTTCCATTTGTCCAAAAATGGATGTACCTATATACTAAGACATGTCTAGATACATATATATATATATATATATATATATATATATATATATATATATTGACAAATAGAAGGCATGTATTGTGCAATGGAGGGAGTAGAATGGATGCAAGTTTTTGTATTGGGAAGAAGAGTACATCCATATATTGATAGAGCACAATTTAGTAGATGTTCTATCACTTTTAGCTAGCACAGGCGCAAGATGGAGCCTCCGCAGATCAACAATGACTGCATCGAGAAGGCACTAATCCAACTTACAGGAGTAATAAAATGTATTCTTGTGGTTCCTGTTTTCTTTGGTCTTGCTTTTCTAGTCAAAATTATCGTTGGAGTTCATGCAAAACGGAGGTGCATTTGGGGTCGTGCATTGGAGTTGGCCTTACAAGTGGGACCGCGGTTAAGGAAACTGACTATCGGCAAACCCCCACCTCGCTCGCCGCACGATGGCTGAAGTTAGAGAAACGACGAGGTTGAAGAGATTGCTCTAGCATGGACTCCAAGAAATAATATGGTGTCAGATGGATGTCGTGGTGGTGGCGTGTGTCGTACTCCTGGACGTGAATGCTTGTTCTGGCCCATGCCACCCTACTACTCCTACTACTTACTCCTACTATATAGTACTAGTATCGAGGATTCGAGGTGCTGGTTACGTACAGTGAACACATAAACATATGGCTACAGTAAAAACACCCGCCCGACGCGCGAAGCATGTGAAGCTAGTACAAATAGTGTACTACTATTGTTGATTGGCCTCATCCGATAACCTGTTGCAATGCACGTACAATTATGTATTCGGAAAATATTTTTTTGCCTCGTCGCACCACTCACTCAAAGAAGCGACTCGAAAGCCATTCATAAATTTAGTAAGTTTATCACAGGCATATCATTTTATTACATACAACAGGTCATCAACCCACATCGACAACGAGGATACATTATAAATACTAAAGTTTTCACCACACAACAAATAACAAGCAATGAAATGAACTTCAACTCAACCATTCCTCGGCATTGGAAACGCTTGCTTTGAACCAAAAGTGATTCTCTAGGACGGGCCATCGATTGTCGATCTGGAAACCAATGCAGGACTGATCATCCAGGCTGAAGCGGCCTACTATATCCCTACCAGGGTAGGGAACCACACAAATGTCCGAGGTATAGACACAGTTGCTTCTCATAAATGGAACTGTTAACGTTGTGTCAACAGCAGTTGGATCGCCTTTCACCATCATCAGATAGTTTTGTCCAAGGAAGAGCGAGTTTTCTCCAAGACTATCAATTCTGTACCAGGGAGAAGGAGTTGGCGCACTAGTATACATCGCGAATACCATGCAACGGGTGTTGGAATAGGTCCGGAGAGTGCGACCATGGGAGACTACACCTGCTTCCTTAGCAGTAACATCATCAGTGGGCTATATACACAAAAGAAGAGGTGATCCATCGGAATTAGTTGCCAGGCGCCATAGAGTATATGGGCGCTGCTCATCCTCATGCTTGTGATCATCACCATCGTCATCTCCCCCTTGGTTATAAATTTCAAGTATAGGTGGTGGGATGTTCACAGGACCTTGGAAACACAAGAAGAAGGTTAATTAGTAAAGGGAAACTTGCTAACCCGCATGCATGTGGATGAAACAATTATAATTACGGTGGAAGACAAACGTACCGAAACCATGAGGATGCCATGCAAAACAGTGCCACTAGTGGTGGCAGCAAACAAAAGGCCCTCGTATTGAATTGCATCACAGTACTCATCCATGTACAGAAACTGGTTTTTGAGCAATGTCCATCGAGTCGAACCACAAAGGACGGCAACAAGCTTGTCGAAGATAACAACAACTTGATAGTTGTTGTAATTCCAAGAGCAATTTGGAACTTGACAAATTGCTATCTTCCGTAGAAGACAGTCACCATGATCGTATTTGAACATGTGTACAATACCGGTGTGCTCAACCTCTGGGCAGTCTGCTGAGATTTTTGGAAGTGGAACCCGGTCACGAGTGTAGACATTCACAAGTTCCCACTCGCAGTTGGACCCAATGTAAACAACCCAATCTCCATTTGCGCCCGCCCAAGCCTTGCCCTCAAGCGATGGCATCTTAACATCATACGTATCATTATCAAGCGGCATCAACTTGCGCAGGGCAAGGCCTCCGTCGTGCCGTGCCAGTCATCATCAGGGTCACGACGAATAAGATAGGGGAGATCAAACCGCTCCTTGACTCTTGGGTTCTTTGTAATGATGTTATTAGTTGAGTCGAGAATGGTCTTGAACGAACCTGCCATGCTAGCCGAGGTGATGACGTTGCACCGATCAATGAGTTCCTCCACCACATCATCTTTCAGATCGGGGCAAGAATAACAGGGTCGTTTCCGGCCTGTTCCCTCCATGGAGAAGACGATCGAACAATGGCAGAAGAAAGGGTGAAGGGCTGAAGGAAAATGGAGGAGGGAGAGGAAGAGCGTGCGATAGCAGTTCCAAATCGAGAGGGAAAGGCGAAGAGTCGGTGGACGGTTGCGAGTTTGCCACGGTTCACGAAGAGGCGCCCCGGCCTACACGTCCGTTCGGAAATACTCCTACTACTCGCCGTCGTCTCACTGATATGTTGGAACGGGACCACATGTCAACGAAACAAGGTGTGTAATTTCTCGTGCAAAATACGATCTGGCCACGTTGGCCCGAGGTGCCGCATGAGTTATCAACCTTTATTTTTTAATGGCGTGCCGATCAGTTTTGAAGCATGACTAACTGGTACTGTACGCAGAGAAAATATAAACTACTCTACCACTACTCCACCTCCAGTACTAGTAGTATAAAAAAGATATATAGGCTGGAGCTTGAGCGCTTTCTTGCTAAGGGCTGCTTCACAGATCCGCCGGGGAAGAAAAGGACGTGCAGCGTTGACGCACTCGTCGTCGGCGAGTGAGGTCACACACTGACGACAAAGGCCGTCCTCTCAGACCTAGCGCCTGCGCGGGATGGCCTTCGTCCCTAAGCTTGCTGCCGTAGTGTGTGCGGAGGACGACGACCACGAGCGAAGCCACTTCCCACCGACCCTCAGGTATGCAACCTCTTTTCAAACCATAACCTTGTTCTATTGCCCCATCTGCCACGTCATTGCATGTGGATCTTTTTACACTCCACCATCTTCCAAAATTGCTATCCTCTGCTCTGCTGGCACTATTAAAGGAAACCCTACTTCATGCAGACTAATCCATGTCTGGGTTGAATAAGGAAAGGAAGGGAGACTGTACTGTCCAAGAGAGTAGGCATCGTACCCGCATCTAGGTTGAAAAGGGGAAAATCAGTAGCTAAGGAACGAGTCTCGTGTCTCTTGGTTGAAGAAGGGTAGAAAGGCATGACAATGCAATAGAGAATGACCAGGTCGATCAGTTTGTTGTCCTCGCATAGGAAAAAGGTGGCTAAAGAGAGCAAAAATGGGACGTAATCCACATATGTTGCCTGGATATTTGTTGCTCTGGGCAACCATACCTCCCTCACCACTCTGCGTCCATGGAGGTACATTGTACTGGTGCGCCCACTGTCCGAATGGGCCTCACATGCTCTTATTGCCACTTTTTTTGCTGTTAGTATAACGCCAGCAGTCAAGTCAAGCAATGCTACTGCTAAAGTGATGCCACCTTTAACTAATGTCGCTCTCAGTCTAATGCCACCGATAAATTTAAGCAATGCCATTTAATGTCACTGGATTATTTCAGGGTTAGCTGTTGATTGTGGATGTATTAAAGATTTTTCAGCTAAGGCATTCTAATGCTGTTGCACAGCCAGTATACCAACGATGAAACTTGTTACTACCTTCAGATTTTTGCACTGTTAATGCTTATAGATTACATACCTCACTTTCATGAGATAAGTTAAATTTTTTGTACAATGTCACCAAAATGCCAAGGCGCTGATGTCATTTTATTTTGGTTAAACTGCACAGACAATTATGAAGACAAGAGGAAAGGTCAAGAGTGGGCACCTCCTCCTCCGGCTGTTCTCTTGATTCATTCGATCAAGTTTTTATGTTTGATCGATTATCAAGATTGGGATAGCAATTTTTAAGGTCCCCCCAAGTTCGAAATGATATTTACCTTGGAGGTACATGGTTTGAAATTTTTTATACTGTCATTAGTTAATAATTATAGTTACCTTCAGACTTTTGTATTTGGTTTAATGCTCATGCAGAGCTAGTATACCAATGCTGAAACTTGTTACCTTTACATTTTGTATTGTTAATTCTTATAGAAACCTTCCAGTGCAAGAGTTTATTGAAATCTGTTCAGTAAAACCATTGTACTGTACCCTGTAATAAACTAACTACTCTATTGTTGCACTAGCCACTGGATTAGTGTATATTTGTAGTATTCGAATGGTGTTGCATTAGCATATGGACATAAATAAAGTGTGGCAAGCTTTCCCAGATATGTGCTCGAGAAAAATACTACCTATTTTTCTAAATACTAGACGTTTGGGTACTTTAAATTGAACCGTGAAAACGTCTTATATTAAGGAACAAAGGGTGTAGAGTTCACTCAAATTATCCCGGTAAAGCTAGTCACACCTTTGTTAAAATTAATGTTCATTATGTTATCGGAGGAGGTCTATATGTTTGTCTCTAATGCCTGTTGACTACATACCTGACATCATGATGTAATGTTAAGTCATTTCCTTTTGTACAGTGTCACTGAATTGTCAAGGCGCTGATGGCATTTTATTTTAGTAGAACTACACAAAATTTGCTTAAAAGAAGAGGAAAGTTCAGGAATGGCTCAGTTTTTCAGAAAAAACTATGTATGCCTTCCTGACATCAGCCGTTGTTGCTTTATTTAATCCTTCAAACAGGTGGTTAGAAACAGTCTTGCTACCTTTTCCCATTATGAAATTGGAATGCTTATATTTGCGAGTCTATGCTTCAACTAGTGCCACTTTTAGAGTAATCACACTTTCAATATCTATGCAAACAAGGATGCTCGATTTTAGTGGAACTGCACAAAAAGTCCAACTGGTTCAACATTAGGAGCATGTTTTTTTTTCAAACCTTTATATCCAATTGGTGGCACTATGAGCTGTTCATTACGAAGGTACATGGTTTGCTACTATCTTGCTACTCTTTTAGTATTGTCATTAGATAGTAATACTAGTGGTTTGCATGTGAATTTATTGGTAGGGTGGATCTACATTGGAGGTGCAGGACATGATTCAATGATTGGATGCTCAATTTTGGTTGTATTGATTTCACCTCTTCCATCACTGCGAACATGGATATCCTTGGTCTGGTGAAGAATAGGCGCTATATTTCTGCTCTGAACCAGCAAATCAATTCAGTATGAAATTGTCCAGGGCAAAACATAACTGCATCAGATTGTCCAGTGCAGAACATGACAGATGCTAAGCGGAAGAGACATGTTTAAACCGAAAATACAAGGTGTGGTATATGTTTACTAGCTGCTTGATATTTGTGCAGACAGAGATATCTGCTCGTTGCTATTTGGCAAACAAACAAAGTGTCTGCAATTTTGGTTGAACTGCACAAGAGAATAGTATAGTCACTGCATGCAGTGCCATTTGAAAATAGACACAGAAAGATTGGATAGTCACTTCATGGACTGCAGAAAAGTAGTACTGTACTATTTATTGGCCAACACTAGGTGCTTCATTGCTTTGGTCTGATTATACAATGGGCATCATTTTGCCTAAGTTAAAGTTTGTATTCCGAAAATAGTCTCGCGGTGTGATCGAGAGAAGACAAAATCATATTGCAGTGGATGTTCCTCCATCATGTGTGGTTCATTCTCATGGTTCCAGCTGTTGGTCAAACCACTTACGTTTGCAAGAGGAATTGTAGACTTCACAAACAAATTTGTCTTTCAGTCTGTACTGAATGTTGGTCAAGAGAAGCATCCATGTTAGTAGGAAGAATAGATGTTTTTTCTATATCTCTGCTTTTGGAGCTACATATTTGTATATGATCTGTGAATCATTAAGATGCATTAACATGTTGATCTTATGTATGGGAATTGTACTAGTTAGTTTTAGTTGCGACGCAAGATCCGAAGTGGTTGATCTTTGCTTTTGGAGCTACATATTTGTATATGATCTGTGAATCATTGAGATGCATTAACAGTTACTTATTTCTGTTCGCTCAGTGTTTACAAGTTACTGATCGATCACTAGCTAGCCTACAAATGCGCTCCTGGTAGTTTTATTTGCGACGCAAGATGCGAAGTGGCAGTTTTTTCAATAAAAATGCCTACCTCTGAAGAAACTGACAGGCTACACTATCGATCCTACACGGATAAAAATGCCTACCTCTGAAGAAACTGACAAGCTACACTATCGATCCTACACGGATAAATAGCGGATCACGCACGTACTACCTCCTTTCCGGTTTGCAGGGCTTAATTCAAGAAACGACCTACTCGATCCTACACGAATAAATAGCGGGTCACGCACGTACTAGTACCTCCTTTCCGATTTGCAGAGCTTAATTCAAACCTCTCACCAACCAAGGTACTCCCTCCGTCCAGGATTTATTAGTCCCGTGAGCAAAGCAGCAAGACCAAGGCATGGCAATAATTAACGGCATGCAGAAGTTTAAGCCTAATTAATTCCAGTGATTTAAGTGGCTGCATGCATGCACTCGGCTGCAACTCGTTGCATGCTGCTTCATGTACTGCATGCGAGCCATTCTGAGTGCCTGCATGCAGCCGGCCATAATTAAGGCGGCTAACTGATGCGAAAAAAGATATGCTTTAAATCCATGGAATCATTATTGACAAGGAGGGAGATGATTCGAGTGCACTCATTTGACCGCCATGCCGGCGTGCGACCCAGACGGGACGGGACGACACAGTCATAATTTCAGTTTCTCTAGTTTTCCACGGCAAGCTGGCGTGCTAAGCCATTATGCATTGAATTCCGATGACCATCGCACTACCTTCCGCCTATAAGTACTGTTTCCCGGCCTTCTCAGGTGCCACCGTGACCCAACTCGTCATATCCTCATAAGCCCCCACCGGCCCGACGTCGCTCTCCACGTCCCCCATGCCCCCGCCCGTCCACGGTAGGCGACACCAGAGGTGGTCACCGCCGGAACTAGTGTTCGGGTTTTCACCGGAAGGCAGACGGAGGGAGGAGGCATTCAATCTGTCTTTAGATGGCAATGCGGAGATCGAGGAGTTGTTGGAGCGCGACCGCATGGCGGAGGAGCAGGAGTTGTTGGAGCGCGACCGCCTGGCGGAGGAGCAGCGTATCACTGATTTGCGCCGCCAGCAGAACATGGAGCAGCAGCGCACCGACGCTCTGAGTCGCGAGCAGAGCACCCGCAACTGGGCCAACTACGTGGAGGCCGGTGCCCGGCAAATAGCCCTGGAGGCTGTCAGGCACGCACGCGTTCGCGACGCCGATTTTTACAACCAGCTCATCAAGTGGGTTCCCCGCCGGGAAGCCGAAGCTTCGGTGGACCACGCTGGCATGGAAAGGGCCAACGCGCGTGAGCAACGCGCCCTATCGCACCTCTGGCAAGTCCGAGGCGAGGCGGAGGACGCCGGTGCCGGCTTTTAGCATGGACAGCAGATGGCGGCTGGCATCGTCTAGTTAGCTAAGAGTAAGTTAGTACTTGTATGCTACTAGAGTGTTAGTGGGAGTAGATAGTTAACTTGGCTATGATGGTTGTCAACGTGGAAGTTCAGTACTCTATATGTGGATCAGACCTGTTACTTTCCTCTGAATGTTGAACTTTCCGTTTGAATGTATGGAATGGGCTGTTATTTTTAAATGGGTTGTATTTGTCCTCCACGGTTTAGAGGCTGACTTGTGGGCCTAGCAAGTTGACGCGTACACAATGAGGAGATGATTGTACGTGGAGAGGATGATAGCAGGGACCCGCCAAGGTCATGGCAGTACGCAAGCAAGTGCCTCCTTATTTCAAGCCAATAAAAAAATGGCTCCTTCTAGTGGATTTCTAACATCTGGGTCCCATGCCATTGTCAACGTAGTCAATAACGAGAGAATTGCACAACGAGCAGCTGACACCAGGGACCCAGCAGCTTGCCCAGTTATTTTTTTTGTTTTGGGTTAATTTGATAAATGCCACTCCAAATCTGGTGTATTTGAGAAATGCCACTGCAATTTCCAAACTTTAAAAATGCTATTTCATGCCATTTCTAGTGGCATTTTTCGAAGTCTAGAGTGGCGTTTTTCAAAGTTTGCAAACTGCAGTGGCGTTTTTCAAAGTTTGCAAAAATTGCAGTGGCATTTTTCAAAGTTTGGAAATTGCAGTGGCATTTTTATGAATCGCCATAATTTGAGTGGCATTTATCTAATTTGTTTTTGAGACGGAAGCAGGGTGTCAACTGGGCTGTGCGGGACACTCTGGCCTGTCTAGACAGCCTTTTCTTTTATGTTCACCACAGACCAGCCCAGTAGTTTTTTTCTTCCTGAAAATGGCTAGCCTATTTCTTTTGTGATTTGTCAAGTAAGTCCCTTTATCAGGCCTGTTGGGCTGCAAATCTTTCAAGACAAGGAGAGCTTCATTCGGCTGGCCGAGAAAATGACCTATCAGTAATGAGAAATGGGATGTACATTTTTAAAACACATCAAACCGGCAATTATTTTCAAATATCTATTTTCATTTCGAGATTTTAAATTGCATTGATTTTTATGCGTGGAAAATTTATTGGATTTTATATTGATATACATTTATTTTTAAAATCAGTCTGAATGTGACTCGAAATTTCGGGATTAAAAACAGTTCAGACCGCACCGACATATGCAAAATTTCGTATAATTTTTTAACCGTGGCCACAATGGGCTATAATGCTAACATAAAGAACATGGGCTCCAAAAAAACTCGTAAGAATTAGCAAATGGACTGTAAATTATTTGAAATAATGGCAGATGGGCTATATGCTGTTTTCCATAGATTTGAGGCTTTCCACAGATGGCATGTATATTGTTGGATGTCCATCGAACGGCCGTCGTGCTCCTTCAATCTCTACTCTTCCTGCTCCAGCCGCTCAAACAAGCGCCAGCGGGACTGCCTGCTCCCTCCTCCCCGCCGACAGCTCGGACCCACCAGCTATATGTTCGCACGCAAGGAAGTGCCTCCTTATTACGCACAGAAAAATGAATACTCCCCCTGCTAGCTGGGACCCAGTATAGCGGGCCTACTAAGTTGACGCGGACGAAGGGCTTTGTCAACTTAGTCAATATGCATGATTCTAGCTCGATTGACCATACGATGTCCATCCAACGGCCATAGTGCTTCTTCAACCTCTGGTCTTCTTGCTCTAGCCGCCCAAAGCAGCGCCGGTCATGCCGCCTGCTCCTGCCTCCCGTGGCCGGCTGTGCTACCGCGGAGGCCTCACCGCCCCATACTACTCCCACCGCTGGCCAGGCCATCCCTCCCCTCCACTCACCCACACCCCCTGTTATTCTGCGGCGATGGCAGTGCAGCCAAACTAGTGAACCCTCGTACTCCTCTCCGCGTGGGCATCCATTGCCGCGTCTTCCCCGTCTCCGCGTCGTCCCCTTCCTAGGCCTTGCCGTCGTCCACCGCCGTGGTGCTGTCGGCGCGGCATGGTCAATGTGGTCAACGACCAAATTCCATCGGAAGAATACTGTACGTGGAGAGGCTGACAGCTGGGTCCATGGCAGACGCAAGGAAGTGCCTCCTTATTACGCGGAAAATAATTTTCCTCCACCTGACAACAAGGACCCACCGGACGCCCACCAGTATATCGCTAAAAAATGTTTGCCCCTTACTGCTAGGACCCACCCAACGGGCCACCGTATTTCATGAAAAAAACGTTCCCCCTACTGTCAGCTCGGATCCACTGGAAGTGCCTCCTTATTACGCACAAAAAATGAATACCCCCTGCTAGCTGGGACCCACCTTGGTGGGGGGCTGACTTGTGGGCCTACTAAGTTCACGGGGACGAAGGGCTTTGTCAACTTAGTCAATATGCATGATTCTAGCTCCAGTGACCGTACGATGTCCATCCAATGGCCGTAGTGCTTCTTCAACCTTTGGCCTTCTTGCTCCAGCCGCCCAAACCAGCGCCGGTCGTGCCTCATGCTCCTGCCTCCCGTGGCCGGCTGCGATGCGGCGGAGGCCTCACCGCCCCCTACTACTCCCACCGCTGGCCAGGCCATCCCACACCCCCTGTTATTCTGCGGCGACGGCAACCTCACACCGTAGGGAACCAGTGAACCCTCATACTCCTCTACGCGTGGGCATCCACTACCGCGTCTTCCCCGGCTCCATGTCGTCCCCTTCCTAGGCCTCGCCGTCGTCCACCGCCCTGGTGTTCTCGGCGCGGCGTGGTCAACATGGTAAGGAACGGCTTCCATCGGACGTGGACTGTATGTGGAGAGGCCGACATCTGGGTCCACGGCCGCAGCAAGGAAGTGCCTCGTTATTATGTGCAAAATAATCATTCCTCCACCTGACAGCGGGGACCCACCGGACGGGCCACCGTATTTTGCGAAAAAAACGTTTGCCCCTGACTGCTGGGACCCACCAGCTACATTTTTGCACGCAAGGAAGTGCCTGACAGTTGGGGCCCACCTGGTCGAAGCATACATAGTGTTGTCATTCTGGTCGCGAACGTGTACGTACATATATACTGGTGGATGTAGAGGCGTGCACGTGTCGTAGTAGAGGCGCGCACGTGGCATGTACACGTACATAGAGTGGCTAGGGTGCAAGAAAGAAAATACGGCCATGTATGTGTACATACGGGCAGGGTCTCGAACGCCTACTCGCGCATACGTACGGCCAAGGCTCGTGTACATGGCTGGGTCGGAACGGAGAAACAGCGTCATCGTCGTGTTCATGGGGAGGCAACGAATGCGTCGTGTTCATGGGGAGGCAACAGAATGCGTCATGTTCATGGGGAGGCAACGGAATGCATCGTGTTCCTAGGGAGGGCTTGGACGGAACAAGTGATGGAAACGAGGCATGGCGTACCGCAGAACGAAGGAAACGGCCTTGTGTTCGACCGGCCACGTTCGAAACGGGATCCTGTTGATCGGGAGGGGTCTGGCGTACCGCAAAACGGAGGAAACGGACGTCCTACGGTCGAAACGGGGGTCCTGTTGATCGGGAGGGGTGTGGCGTACCGCAAAACGGAGGAAACACACCTCCTACGGTCGAAACGGGGGTCCTGTTGATCGGGAGGGGTGTGGCGTACCGCAAAACGGAGGAAACGGGCTTGTGTTGGAGCGCTATAGTCGAAACAGGGGTCCTGTTCATTGAGAGGGGTGTGGCGTACCGCAAAACGGGACTCCATGGGATACTGTTCATCTCCAACGTCGACCTCCTCCAGCCTCCACGGGCTCCTATCCATCCAACCTCCACGGGCTCCTGTTCATCCAGCCTCCACCGTGCACTACTCCACCGGCTATTGTTCAATCACACCTCCACCATCTACTATTCATCCAGCCCTCTACACCACGGGGTCCTGTTCAACCACCCCTCCACGGGCACCCCTCCACCGTCTACTTTTCATCCAGCCATCCACACCACGGGGTCCTGTTCAACCACCCCTCCACCGTCTACTGTTCATCCAACCCTCCACACCACGGGGTCCTGTTCATCCACCCCTCCACGGGCACCCCTCCACCGTCTACTGTTCATCCAGCCCTCCACCCCCCCAGGGGGTGTGGGTGAGTGGAGGGATGGCCTGGCCAGCGGTGGGAGTAGTATGGGGGCGGTGAGGCCTCCGTGGCAGCACATCCGACCACGGGAGGCAGGACCAGGCGACACGACCGATGCTGCTTTGGGCAGCTGCAGCAAGAAGACCAGAGGTTGAAGAAGCACTAAGGCCGTTGGATGGACATTGTACGGTCACTGGAGCTAGAATCGTTCATATTGTCTAAGTTTACAAAGCCCTCCATCCCCATCAACTTAGTAGGCCCACAAGTCAGCCTCCCACTGTGGTGGGTCCCAGCTGGCAGGGGGTATTCATTTTTTGTGCGCAATAAGGAGGCACTTCCTTGCGTGCGAAGATATAGTTGGTGGGTCCGACCTTTCAGCGGAGGGAACGTTTTTTTTTCATGAAATACAGAGGCCCTTCCGACGGGTCCCAGATGTCAGGTGGAGGAATCATTATTTTGCATGTAATAAGGATGCATTTCCTTGTGTGCGGCCGTGGACCCAGGTGTCAGCCTCTCCACGTACAGTCCACTTCCGATGGATGTCATTCGTTAACCACGTTGACCACGCCGCGCCGAGAGCACCAGGGCGGTGGACGATGGCGAGGCCTATGAAGGGAACGACACGGAGCCGAGGAAGACATGGCAGTGGCTGCCCACGCAGTAGAGAGTAAGAGGGTTGACTGGTTCGGCTGCCGTCGCCGGAAAATAACAAGAGGTGTGGGTGAGTAGAGGAATAGACATGCCAGGGATGCGAGTATATGATGGGGCCGTGAGGCCTCTGCGGCAGCACAGCCGGCCATGGGAGGCAGGAGCAGGAGGCACGACCGGCGCTGCTTTGGGCGGCTGGAGCAAGAACTAGAGGTTGAAGAAGCACTATGGCCGTTGGATGGACATCGGACGGTCAGTAGAGCTAGAATCATTCATATTGACTAAGTTGACAAAGCACTCTGTCCCCGTCAACTTAGTAGGCCCACAAGTCAGCCACCCACTATGGTGGGTCCCAGCTAGCAGGAGGTATTCATTTTTTTGTGCGTCATAAGGACGAACTTCCTTGCATGCGAAGATATAGCGGGTGGGTCCGACCTGTCAGCGGGGGGAACGTTTTTTTTCAAGAAATACAGAAGCCCTTCCCATGGGTCCTAGCTGTCAGGTGGAGGAATCATTATTTTGCACATAATAAGGAGGCATTTCCTTGCGTGGGGCCGTGGACCCAACTATCAGCCTCTCCATGTACAGTCCACTTCCGATGGATGTCGTTCATTGACCACGTTGACCAGGACGCGCCGAGAGCACCAGGGCGGTGGACGACGGCGAGGCCTAGGAAGGGAACGACACGGAGCCAGGGAAGACTCGGCAGTTGTTTCCCATGTGGAGGAGTACAAGGGTTTACTAGTTCGTCTGCCGTCCCTGGAGAATAATAGCAGGTGTGGGTGAATAGAGGGATGGCTAGGCCAGCGATGGGAGTACGGTGGGGCGGTGAAGCCTGTGCGGCAACATAGCCGGCCGCGGGAGGAGGGAGCAGGCAGTCCCGCCGGTGCTTGTTTGAGCGGCTGGAGCAGGAAAAGGAGAGATTGAAGAAGCACGACAGCCGTTGGATGGACATCTAGCAGTCACTGCTCTCGTGTGCATTATTTCTAATAATGTACAACCCATTTGCTAATTCTTAAGAATTTTTTTGGAGCCCATTTTCTTTTTGTTAGCATTACACCCCATATTGTGGCCACCATTAAAAAGTATATGAATTTTTGCATATTTTGGTGCGGTCAACTGTTTTTAATCCCGAAATATCGATTCACGTTCAAACTATTTTGAAAATTAATTTATATAAATATAAAATCTAAATAATTGTCCACACATAAAAACCAATGGAATTTAAAATCTTGTAATGAAAAAAAATTGAAACTAATTCCTGGTTTGATGTGTTTTAAAAATGTACAACCCATTTCTGGGCAAAACGAATGAAACTCTCCTCGTCTTGAAAGATTTGCAGCCCAACAGGGCTGATAAAGCAAGTAGGCCTCGTTTGGGTATTTCTTTAAAAAAATAGAACTGGGCTAGCCATTTTCAGCAAGAAAAAACACAACTGGGCTCATGATGTGGTAAACATAAATAAAACCATGGCTAGACGGGCCACAGCCCCCGCACATCCCCGTTGTTACCCTGATCCGTCGCTAAAACTAGTATAAATAACAACTGCTTGTTCCTCAAAAAAAACTGCGCGACCTGCTGGGTCCCTGGTGTCAGCCGCTCGTAGTGTAATTCTCTCATTTATTGACTACGTTGACAATGGCGTGAGCCCCAGATGTCCAACCATTGGGAGGAACCATATTTTTGGGCTTGTAATATAGAGGCACTTGCTTGTGTACTGCCATGACCCTGGTGGGTCCCTACTATCATCCTCTCCATGTAGAGTCATCTACTTGTTCCTCTCGGTTGTTGACGACGTTGACAACGCAAGAGGGCGGCGCACCATGCACGGTGAGCGAACCAAGGCCGCAAGGCGGAGGACGACGGCAAGGCCTCGGACGGAACGAATAGGAGCCGTGGAAGATGCGCTGGTCCAGTCACAGGTTCGGGTGTGGGTGCGTGTTGGGGCCGACATCACTGGAGAATAACATGACATGTGGGGGAATAGAGGGAGGGAGTGGCGAACGTTGGAGGGTACATACGGTAGGGCGGCAGAGGTGCAGCCAGCCATGGGAGGCAGGAGCAGGCAGAGCCGACAGGGTGGTTTGGTTTGGGTGGCTGGAGGAAGAAGAAGACAAGAGATAGAAGATACACGACAGATGTTGGATGTCAATCCAACGGCTGGTAGGCAGAATCGTTTGTTGACTGGCTAGTAAGTCGACACCACCTTGGATAGGCTATTTCCTCGCGGGTTCCAAATGTCAGAATCCAAATCTTTCATGGTCATGCAGCCTTTCCTATGAAAATTTACAGCCCATTTGATGTGCTAGTTCGAAATAAGTTTGTGGGTGCTGGTGGGGGCTAATCACTTGGTTTCTGTAATGCACAGTGAGCTCAAGCAGCTGGTGAGAGTGATGTTATTTCCCTTGGTTGGGATTTGTTAGTTGTTACAATATTTCACTCTAAATTAAATGACTGGCAAGCCATTTGCCTTGCTTCAAAGAAAATATGACAGTCACAACCGAGTTGGAAAGGGCAAGAACATCTAACTCCAGCTTACAAACTATACAAAAGCACGAGGGTTAATTGTTCATCAGGTTTACAAAAAAAAAACCAAGTTGAAAAGGGAAATAACATCTAACTCCAACACTGTTTTCGGCAGTCATAGTCAAATGGATCGGTCAGGTCCATAGAATGAACATCCTGGGTCGTAAAATTTACTGGATTATGACCACAATATGTTGTAAATAGAAGCCCGACACGTTCAGAAGCTCTTTTGCCCACCTAAAACTCCTTTTTTCGCTCTTCCACATACCTATCCGTCAAAACCATGCTGCTGATAAACTTAAGCCTGATGGACAATAGAAACCTCGCATTCAGCAGGAAGAATGTGACAAATCTAGTGTTTGCACGGTTGGCTACATATCGTTCTAGCACTATTGTCTTCAATCGAATCTCATGAGAAGTGAGAAAATCCCGATGCTTATGAATCCACCGATTGGTTATAAATTTCTTACCCTGTCCTGTTGCCTAAATAGACATGAAGATTGAAAACAGTTAAGGTCTAAAAAAAGAGTGTTGAAAGAGCAATAGCTGAACGGTCATTCTAGTACACTATATGCGGGCTTCCAATGTGCATGAAAATATCACCTTTATATACAACTTCTCCAGACATGGAAAGCATTGCAGCAAGACAATAATCTTGTTCAGATCAAAACTATTCATTTGGATATATAAGATATTGACAGAATCCAGCACCATTGATAGGCCATCCATGGAGAAACTCTTCATTGAGCATAGAACGTAATATTAGTACAAAATGTGTACTCCAAGATAACATATAACTTATGCGCAGAAATTTAAAATGCAGCTTATGGTTACAAGTGTAGATGATAATGGAAATTACCTGAAGAACTGTGGAGCCAAACACCATATTGAAATGAGCACATAGATCATGTATTACACCCAAGGTCTCCAGTTTAGGCGCAGAGAGGACAGTTATTTGCAACGGTGAATAACTAGAATCAAGGATCAACCTTTGAAGTGAAGGGGCATCTTGGATGATGAGCTGCCTTCCATCAAAACAAATTCCAATTCTTACAAGGTTAGGCGACTTTATTTGGAGACAACCGATTCTAACTGTGAAAATAAGCACCAAGCACTCCAGGGCAGGGCAACTGGAGTGGATGATGCTGTGCAATGAGGCCTCCGATATACGAATCCGCACAAGTGAAAGTTTCTTGAGAAATGGTGTCGAAGGTTTAGTACCAGATTGTCTGGTAGGTCACACAATGCAAAGGTGGCGGTGTGTAGAGAGGAGGAAAACCGCGAGATGGACATCGGTGTTGAGGGCACAGGTAGATGGCGTTCGGTATCTGGTAGTTGATTTCCAGGGGAATAGTAGAACTCAAGCAGTTGTAGTTTTATGAATTCAGGGGATTTCAGCCAGGCGTCCACCATGCAGAGCATGGTATGCTTGCTCAGGTAGCATGACGGGATGCAGAGGCTTTAAACGGAGCCCTGGTGGGAGGATATGATGGCTCTGGGGATTTCAAAATCATTGAAGAGAGATAGCTGACGACAATCAAGAGTAAGGGGCATGGCGCGCCATAGAGGGTGCCACCGAATTGAGAGGACTTGGGTGCGGCAGCAATCCATGGTGGGGAGAAGCGAGATGATCTCCCCAAGGACGGCATCCGGGAGATCACTGATGCGGTCCACCCGAGATTCTACGGGTTCCTGGGATCCGGTGTGGGCGGGGTCGCCGCTTCTCCCCGCGCTGCGGGGTGCCGGATCTACAACAGGCATCGCCGCTGGCGGGAGCCTCATCTTCTTGGCGCTGGGGTCAGCCGACTCCATTTTCCTCGAGGGCATCGCATCGCGCTCACGGATTTGAGCAGAGTAACGAATGACGAGCCTAGTTGTAGTGCGAGTGAAGAAGAAGGGGAGTTGGGGTTTTCTGTAGTAGTGAGGAAGAAGGGAAGTTGGGGTTTCTGTAGGAGTGAGGTGAGGAATTTTGGGGTACGAGTGGAGCGAGCTGAGTGAGGTGGGAGTGAGGAGGAAGAAGAACACCCAGGTTTTTTGGGGGGGCGGTGTGCTGGGTGTGGGTAGCGCCTCTCATTCAGTAAATATATGGACTTTTGAATTGATTTTACTGTTTACTAGGCTGCATGGGCTGTTTTGTCTTGGGCCTAGAGAAACAATTACTACTAGTACAGTGGAGACACTCTACAACTACCCAGAAAAACAATTACTACTAGTAAGGTGGATACAATACCGCTTCTGGATCCTCCTAGGTCATCGAAACGTCTCCCTCTACTAAATGCCGTTATACTTTTGTTCACCGACATGCGGGCCATGCAGCGCGCGGGCCCAAATGCCATCCACCAAATTAGAAGGCAGTGTGCAGGCGGAGAGTCACCCCGGTCATAGCGCGGCAATAACGAGCCGTCGTATCACAAAACCCCACCTCCCCGCAGTCTAAGTTTGATGGAAGAAGCAACATCATTTCACTCTTCTCTGAATCCCCTTCTCCCCCACCGTCTTCAAGAAAGGCAACACTCGCATCTGCCACTATTCTTTTCTCCCAACGAAGGGAAGTTAAGTGGATCCATGATGTTGGTATATTTTCGTTCAGAGAAAAAAAAGAACTTTTGCAAAGTAGTAACCGATCCTCACTCTCTTTTTTGTTTCATTGTTATTGTGATTGTGTTTTCTTTTCAGTGGTCTCCTAGTATTCGTCAGTTTAATGATGGACCAAGGAGAACCAGGCAAAGATCTGTCGATATTGGAGCAGACGCGGGAGGCTGATCCCCATGAGACAGAGAGCTCCAAGAAGATGGAGGCAACCACCGAGCCGACCCCAGATATGCTCACGGCCACTACTGCAATGGTCAACGCCCCGTTCGAGGTTACAGCCCCCGTGGCACTGCAGGAGCAGTTTTCCCCCTTCGAGGATGTGTCCCCCCTGCTGAGCTGCCCAAGGTGATTTTCTTCTTTGCCGATCTCGACTGTGGTTTTTCATCTAAGTATGTGGTGATGAATAATGCAAAATTTTATTAGCTTCGATGCCATGCTATACATAGTGGTTTAAACAACTTGTGTTTCTTATACTGGAAAGTAATTCAGAATTTGTTTTGGTTTCAATTAGAGCCCTGATGCAGACAAGGATTGTGTGGTTGTACATGTCACTTGCTATGAGGCGGATGACCTGAATATATACGCACTGGGAAAATAGAGTTTTTAGGCTGTTGGATCCTGGAAGCCATTTGTGCTTATACCAATGAAGAGTTTTATTCCAGCCTCACTGTTGTCAGGCATGTTGTCCAGGGTGTACTGAAGCACAAGAAGTTCAAAGCTACTCCTTCGTTTGTGAGGCATACTGTTCTTGTCAAGCTTACGTAGGAAGATGACGTGGCAAGCCTCCACAAACAAGTTTATGAGTGGCAAGGCCACAAGGTTGTCTTCATGAAGGTTCACAGGATTGAGCTGCTGCCGAATGTCCTCGATGATGTTCATGGCAAGGTCCGTCTTGCGTCCAGCCAAAATTAGATCGAGGCATGAAATACTTGCCCCAGCTTGTGTTCAATATAGTTTGGATTCTGTTTAATTATCCAAACCTTGCCTGTTATCAAGCCCTCTGGAGCTAGTACTCTGTTTGAATCCGTCTATGGGAACTGCTACTACTTTTGTGTGCCCGTGAATCATCGTAATTGTTGTCGAAACAGATGCGTCCTCACTAGTTTTATCATATGAGCAGTGTGTGTTTTGATGAAATAGAGTACTCATTTGAGAACTGTGCACTGACGTATACATAAGTACTTATAAACACTGTTGGTGCTACCCCCACTTGTAAGAAGTTGTGCCAAACACGACACATTGGCTCAGCTCGCTTCAACACTAGGCTATCGACCAGCTAACAATCAACAATTTGCTGTCTAACATGTAAGCAACTATGTATCTTGTTACAGTGGTTCATGCAGTTAACTGAGGCCACAATGTAAATTCCAAACGTTCACACGCTAGTCCAGCGTTCATGTGGAACACTCACATTAAACTCGGCTTCATAAAAAACTTGAAAAGCATAAGTTAAGCAATTTTATACATCTCAATGATTCATAGAACATAACAAACATATACTAGTTCACAGCAAAAGACAAAGTTGTGAGAAGGTTTACAAATCAGGAAAAAACAAGCAAGGCTTCTCTGAGCAAAGGGCCTCCCGGCAGGCTTAAATTTCATGGAGTTTACTCTGGTTTTTTCTTGTTGCCACCATCCAGCATTAGGTTCTCTCATTCCAGAATAACCAATTATAATTGTGTTCTCAGCTGGAATGCTGAACTGAACCATGTAGTGTACTGACCAGCTGATATTCTTGTGCATTCCACTAAATTTAAGCACCGCTATTTGCAGAAATAAGCAGACCACAATGCCTCTTGTCCGTGCACCTGTCCAAAAAGCCTCCGTGCAGCCGTGCCAGCTAGTCCTTGGTCCATGGATGAACTGGTAGAAAGTGCATTCTGGACTAGGATGCAGTTGTTTTTGCTCGTCCCTACACTGCAATCAGGAAGTAAAATGTACGAATCAACTTCTTTTATATTGTGTTGGTCATTCTACCTAGTAACTACCAATTTAGGAATACCTGGAAGACGGGTGGTTAGACGATGGCAACGAGCGATAGCCATCTCATTTTGCGCAGTTCTACTAAAACTGAGGTGTGTGCTTTTGGTTGCGCGGATAGAAACGATACGGAGACAGACATCCCGAAACGATATGGAGACAGACATCCCTGTTTGCGCAGATACGAAAAACGGTTATTTAAACAGTGACAGATATTTGCAGTGGCATATGATTAACAACAACATCTATTGTGTTATAATTGGCACTAGATTGACAGTATGAAAGTGTCCTTAAGTAAGTAGCATCACATCACATCAACACTACCACTAGATTAACATGCAGAACAATAGCATTAGTATTACTGTCATGAGAGTAGCACATGGTCAGTAAATGTGCAAACAAATTTGTGCAGTTCCACTGGGATGAAGCAATGTTGGTGGTGTGAGATTTAAGTGTAACTGCAAAAACACAATTCATGGGAAAAAAAGCAAGACGGAAGCACTTCATGAAATGGTGGTGTCATTGCTTCAATTTATCGACGACACTAGACCATTACTTATTAGTGACATTAGGTGCCATTGCTTAATGCTTCATGTGATTTTACATTAACGGTAGCGATATGGGCGTAGGGACGGCAGGAGCATAAAGTGGTGAGGTAGATGTGGTTGCCGAGAGAGGCAAACACTCAGGCAGTGATAACCCACAAGTATAGGGGATCGCAACAGTTTTCGAGGGTAGAGTATTCAACCCAAATTTATTGATTCGACACAAGGGGAGCCAAAGAATATTCTCAAGTATTAGCAGCTGAGTTGTCAATTCAACCACACCTGGAAACTTAATATCTGCAGCAAAGTGTTTAGTAGCAAAGTAATATGATAGTAGTGGTAACGGTAGCAAAAGGTAACGGTAGCAAAAGTAATGTTTTTGGTATTTTGTAGTGATGATAGCAATAGCAATGGAAAAGTAAATAAGCGAAGAACAATATGTGGAAAGCTCATAGGCAATGGATCAGTGATGGAGAATTATGCCGGATGCGGTTCATTATGTAACAGTCATAACCTAGGGTGACACAGAACTAGCTCCAGTTCATTGATGTAATGTAGGCATGTGTTCCGAATATAGTCATATGTGCTTATGGAAAAGAACTTGCATGACATCTTTTGTCCTACCCTCCCGTGGCAGCGGGGTCCTTATGGAAACTAAGGGATATTAAGGCCTCCTTTTAATAGAGTACCGGAACAAAGCATTAGCACATAGTGAATACATGAACTCCTCAAACTACGGTCATCACCGGTAAGTATCCCGATTATTGTCACTTCGGGGTTAATGGATCATAACACATAACAGGTGACTATAGACTTGCAAGATAGGATCAAGAACTCTCATATATTGATGAAAACATAACAGGTTCAGATCTGAAATCATGGCACTCGGGCCCTGGTGACAAGCATTAAGCATAGCAAAGTCATAGCAACATCAATCTCAGAACATAGTGGATACCAGGGATCAAACCCTAACAAAACTAACTCGATTACATGATAGATCCCATCCAACCCATCACCGTCCAGCAAGCCTACGATGGAATTACTCACGCACGGCGGTGAGCATCATGAAATTGGTGATGGAGGATGGTTGATGATGACGATGGCGACAGATTCCCCTCTCCGGAGCCCCGAACGGACTCCGGATCATCCCTCCCGAGAGGTTTTATGGCTTGGCGGCGGCTCCGTATCGTAAAACGCGATGAATCCTTCTCTCTAATTTTTCTCTCCCCGAAACAAAATATATAGAGTTGGAGTTGGAGTCGGAGGAGCTCCAGGGGGCCCACGAGGTAGGGGGCACGCCCTAGGGGGCAGGCACGCCCCCCACCCTCGTGGATAGGTGGTGGGCCCCCTGGCCTTCATCTTTTTCGGGTATTTTTCATATTTTCCAAAAAGTTGCTCCATGATGTTTCAGGTCATTCCGAGAACTTTTGTTTATGCACATAGATAACACCATGGTAATTCTGCTGAAAACAGCGTCAGTTCGGGTTAGTTCCATTCAAATCATGCAAGTTAGAGTCCAAAACAAAGGCAAAAGTGTTTGGAAAAGTATATACAACGGAGACATATCAACTCCCCCAAGCTTAAACCTTTGCTTGTCCTCAAGCAATTCAGTTGAAAAACTGAAAGTGATAAAGAAAAACTTTTACAAACTCTGTTTGCTCTTCTTGTTGTAAATATGTAAAGCCAGCATTCAAGTTTTGAGCAAATATTATAACTAACCACATTCGCAATAACGCTTAGGTCTAAAGTTTACTCATATCAATGGCATAATCAACTAGCGAGCTATAATAATAAATCTCGGATGACAACACTTTCTCAAAACAATCATAATATGATATAACAAGATGGTATCTCGCTAGCCGTTTCTGAGACCGCAAAACATAAATGCAGAGCACCTTTAAAGATCAAGGACTGACTAGACATTGTAATTCATGGTAAAAAAGATCCAGTCAAGTCATACCCAATGTAAACTAACAATAATGAATGCAAATGATAGCAGTCCTCTCCAACTGGTGCTTTTTAATAAGAGGATGATGACTCAGCATAAAAGTAAATAGATAGGCCCTTCGCAGAGGGAAGCAGGGATTTGTAGAGGTGCCAGGGCTCGGTTTTGAAATAGAGGTGAATAATATTTTGAGCAGTATACTTTCATTGTCAACATAACAACCAAGAGATGGCTATATCTTCCATGCTACACACATTATAGGAAGTTCCCAAACAGAATGGTAAAGTTTATACTCCCCCTTCCACCAACAAGCATCAATCCATGGCTTGCTCGAAACAACGAGTGCGTCCAACTAACAAGAATCCCAGGGAGAGTTTTGTTTGCAATTATTTTGATTTAGTTTGCATAAAGCATGGGACTGGGCATCCCGGTGACTAGCCATTTTCTCGTGAGTGAGGAGCGGAGTCCACTCCTCTTGAGAATAACCTACCTAACATGGAAGATACGGACAGCCCTAGTTGATACATGAGCTATTCGAGCATACAAAACAGGATATTTATTTGAAGGTTTAGAGTTTGGCACATACAAATTTACTTGGAACGGCAGGTAGATACCGTATATAGGTAGGTATGGTGGACTCATATGGAATAACTTTGGGGTTTAAGGAATTGGATGCACAAGCAGTATTCCCGCTTAGTACAGGTGAAGTCCAGCAAAAGACTGGTAAGCGACCAGCTAGAGAGCAACAATAGTCATGAACATGCATTAAAATTAATCAACACCGAATGCAAGCATGAGTAGGATATAATCCACCATGAACATAGATATCGTGAAGGCTATGTTGATTTTGTTTCAACTACATGCATGAACATGCGCCAAGTCAGGTCACTTAAATCATTCAAAGGAGGATACCACCCTATCATACCACATCATAACCATTTCAATAGCATGTTGGCATGCAAGGTAAACCATTATAACTCATAGCTAATCAAGCATGGCACAAGAACTATGATCTCTAGTTGTCATTGCGAACATGTTTATTCATAATAGGCCGAATCAGGAACGATGAAATAATCATATTTACAAAAACAAAAGAGGTCGAGTTCATACCAGCTCTTCTCATCTCAGTCAGTCCATCATATATAGTCATAATTGCCTTTCACTTGCACGACCGAATGATGTGAATAATAATAATTGTGCACGTGCATTGGACTAAGCTGGAATCTGCAAGCATTCAATAAACAGGAGAAGACATGGCAATATGGGCTCTTTTGTCAGATCAACAATTATGCATATAAGAGCCTCCTCAACAATTTAATCATGGTCTTGTCCTATCGACCCCCAAAGAAAAGAAAAGAAATAAAACTATTTACACGGGAAAGCTCCCAACAAGCAAAAGAAGAACAAGAAATCTTTTTGGGTTTTCTTTTTAGTTACTACTACAAGCATGGAAAGTAAACTAATTAAAAGCTACAACTAATTTTTTTGTTTTTCTTAAGGTTTATTAAACACACAAGAAGAAAGCATAAAAAGGAAAGTAAACTCGCATGGATGATACAATGAAAGAGTATGAGCACCGACATCTAGCAATGAGTGTGTGAACATAAGTGTAATGTCGGTGGGAAATACATACTCCCCCAAGCTTAGGCTTTTGGCCTAAGTTGGTCTATGGCCACGGCTGGCCTGGCGGATATCCATAATAGTATTTGGGGTAGTACTACAATGAAGAAGAAGACTCCGATTGCCACTGGTTGGCAATCATCTCCGGATCCCACTGGTAATTAGACTGTCGTGAAGGATCAACTTGTGGTTCCGGCTCTGGTTCCATGGCCGGTGCAGGGTTTCAGTAGGCGTGAATAGCCTCTAACAGAACAAGGTACTGGCCTGCAGATAAATCAAACAAAGAAGGAGCAGGCAGGGTAATAGTCTTAGGATGATGTTTATCAAAGAACAATTTGTATTTAAGCTCTCCTTCCCTATTTTTAACAATAAAATCATCTGCCACCATACTCTTATAGTCTAAATAAACGTGAAGCAACAGTTTTTCTTCCTTCTCATAATGCCTAATAGGTATGTTAAAATGTATAGCTAGGCGTGAAGCATAGATGCCTCCAAAGATGGAGCCCTTTGTACGGTTCAGACTTAACCATCTAGCAATAATGCCGCCCATACTAACAGAGTTATCACCGAATAAACCATGGAGAAAAATAATAATATCAGGGATACTAAGGTTTCCACAGTTTCCGCGACCAATTAAACAACGACTAGCAAATAATGCAAAATAGCATAAAACAAGAAAATGTATGCTAGTGATTCGTGCATCGGAAACCTTCCTTGTTTCCCCTACAGTGATAGTATCAATAAACCCATCCACATCCTCGTGATGTGGTTCCTCCGTCATGCCCTCGAAAGGGACTAAACAAACCCGACAAAAATCATAAAAGTGACATCTCCTTATGCTCATCATATAAATGAAACTCCACCATAGGTGGTGAGCTCCTAGAATAGAAATGAAAGTTTTGCACAAAGATATTTGTGAGTAAGAGATACTGATTGTAGCGACCTGACCTCAAACAGTCAAGTCTCTGTGGTTCAATGTCATCCCTGGATCGGTAATGCTGACACACATAGTACTCGAAGGATTTATAACAGAGTAGCAATCACACACTTATTACATCGAATGTCTCAAAAGAGAACTTATTACAATAATATGTCTTAAGGCCATCTAATGCAATAATAGTGGAAGGCTTGGAAGATAGGTGAGTCCATCAACTCCAACGGCATAGCTGAGCTGCACAGCAACGACCTAACGAACCTTACTCCTCGTCTGAAAAGTCTGCAACATAATATGTTGCAGCCCGAGAACGGGTCAGCACATGGAATATGCTGGCAATGTAACACAGTAGGACAAGAACAGAATAAAGCTATCACTACATGCATATTTGGCTGGTGGAAAGCTCTATGGTTATAATTTTTGCGAAAAGCCAATTTTTCCCTACAACAAAGGAATAGATTTTAATTTAACTATCATGGTGGTTGAAAAAATATTGAGAAGGTAACCCCAACTCAATCCCAATTAAAGTAATTAACAACCCATCAATATTAATTAAGAGTGATGAGATACATGTGATAACCCAAGTACTAGATACTCAAGATTGTCCATAACTGGGGACACGGCTAACCATGATTAGATTGTACACTCTGCAGAGGTTTGCGCACTTTTCCCCACAAGACTCGATCGCCTCTGTTGGATTTCTTGCACTACATGGTGTTTGAGAAACGGATGACCGAGACATTGTCTTTTAGAAACATTAACTCTCTACTCCGGGTAGACCATACCAAACCTACAAAACCCACTACCTGTTGATCCACCTCTTCAAGAGCTTCACGTAACTTACTCAACTATGCTAGAGCCCATAATAGCTTGTGGCTGCACATGGAAGTTTCTAGCATGAATCATCTTAGTTCCCTTTGAGCCTGGGTGGCGGTCCATAGGAAGATCACATGGATACCCCGGGATTTCCAAAAAAATAGACAACACTAGGTTCCCTAAGTGCCTCAATCCACCCAGATGTTAATTTAAGTTGCCACCTTAAGTTGAACCATTAATTAATAACCTCACATCTGTCATGGATTTCACTCAAACCCAAACCACGTCTACGAGCATAACATAGCATAGCAATATAAGCAACACGTAGAAGTAACTCCCAAGGGTTTGATAGTAACAGGGTAATAGGTTCTACCTCAACAACTACTTCCCAACCCACAAGTTAATGATGTCCTGATCATGCAATGTTTGAGGATTGGAACTAATGCAATAAAAACTGGGTATGAAAAGAGTATGATCAATGTGTTACTTGTCTTGCTGACGATCCGCGAAACCTAGAGACTCGTAGTAACACACTTCGCACTCCGGGTGTTCTATCACAAACAAACAATAACATACATAAGCAACAAGCAAAGATGCACAAGCAAAACTCAAATACAAGGGGTTGACCAGAAAGTTCAACTTAAGAACTCCGGTACGCAAAAAGAATCAAATCAAACGGAGCAACGAAACTCAAACGGCGAAAGAAACAAGATCCGTTTACTAATCTGAACTAAGGTCAAATTTTTACAGTGGCAAAAACTTGTGCAAGTTGGTTAAACAGAAAGACGGTCTCGAGACAAAGATCTAGGCGCTTGAATCGCCTGATTCCGACTAACGAGCGAAAAGATAAACAGAAACTAAGATCGGATCAGAAATCATGATCGAGAAAAATCGCAGATAAATCCGATAAAAAGAAAACTGACGAACAGTCTAACGAACGAGCGTTCGTTAGCTGTGACTAACGGGTGAAAACCGTTCGTTAAAACAAATGTACGGACGAACGTCCGCTAAATAGAAGAACCGAGAAAAACTAGCAAACCAATCTAAAAAACGAACTAGGGTTTCTAAAAAACCGAATGGTTTAAAAAAACCGGCGGCTCGGGTCCGGCGAGGCGGGGTTGGGTGGCAGGGCGGCGGGGCTCGACGGCGGCTGCGGGCGACGCAGGCGGCTGTGGGTGGCGCGGGCGGTGGTGGTGGTGTGTTGGTGGGGGGGGGCGGGTGGTGCGTATATAAAGAGGAAGGGGCGACTTGGAGGAGGGGGCAAGGCGCGGTGGAGGCGGAGTCCGGCTCGGACTCCGGTCCGAGCTCGGCGGAGGGGGCGCTCGCGCGCGGGAAGGCGGCGGCGGCTTGGGCCGGCGGCCCGGCTGGGTTTGGCCCAGTCGGCTGGAGATTTTTTTTAAAAAATAATTTCGCCGACAGAAATAAAATCCTAGAAAATAAAATAAAAAATCTAAAAATGCCAAAACAAATTTTCACCGTCTAAATAAAATATTTAGAACGAGATGAACATTTTCCTTGGCCCTAAAATGCAATTTCGAAGACATGCAATTTTTCTAATGCAAATAAAATCCAAATAAAATCGAATAAAATCAAAATAAATGATTTTAATATTTTTCCTCCAATATTTCAATTATTTTGGAGAAGTCATATAATCTCCTCTCTTATATTTTAATACGAAATATTTTTTGGAGAGAAAAATTATTAAAATCAAAATCCTCGTTTCATTATTTGATAAGAATCAAATATGAAAACCTGGAAATCCCCAATTCTCTCCGAGGGTCCTTGAGTTGCTTAGGGTTTTGAGGATTGGGAAAACGAAAACGCAATAAAATATGATATGTATGCATGACCTATGTATAACATTCCAAATTGAAAATTTGGGATGTTACAAACCTACCCCCCTTAAGATGAATCTCGCCCTCGAGATTCGGGTTGGCTAGAAAATAGGTGCGGGTGGTCTTTGCGTAGATCATCCTCTCGTTCCTAGGTGGCTTCATCCTCGGTATGGTGGCTCCACTGAACTTTGTGAAACTTGATAACCTTGATGCGGGTGACTCGGCTGGCAAACTCAAGAATCTTAACTGGCTTCTCCTCATAAGTCAAATCACTGTCCAACTGAATTGCCTCCAAGGGTACTGTATCTCTTAACGATATATCGGCCATCTTAGCATGACACTTCTTCAACTGTGAAATGTGAAACACATCGTGAACTCCTGACAATCCCTCAGGTAATTCCAACCTGTAGGCAACTTCACCCATCCGTTCCAAAACACGATACGGTCCTACAAATCTCGGGGCTAACTTTCCCTTAACTCCAAAACGTTTCACTCCTTTCAAGGGTGATACTCGCAGATATGCTCTGTCTCCAATTTCATAGGTTACCTCCTTGCGTTTCGAGTCTGCGTAACTCTTCTGCCTGGCCTGAGCAATCTTCAGTCTTTCACGAATTAGTTTAACCTTCTCCTCAGACTCCATGATCAAGTCTGGTCCAAACAACTGCCGGTCTCCTACCTCATCCCACATCAACGGCATTCTGCACCTGCGTCCATACGGGGCTTCAAACGGTGCCATCTTCAAACTGGCTTGGTAGCTATTATTGTATGAAAACTCTGTGTAAGGCAAATTGTCATCCCAGCTAGATCCATAATCTAGCGCACAGGCTCTCAACATGTCCTCCAAAATCTGATTGACTCTCTCAGTCTGTCCATCCGTCTGCGGGTGAAACGCTGTACTGAACTCCAATCTTGTTCCCAAAGTTTGGTGTAATTGGTGCCAAAACTTTGAAGTAAACTGGGTTCCTCTATCTGATATGATGGTCCTTGGAACTCCATGTAGACATACGATCCTGGACATATATATCTTGGCCAACTTCGCACTTGTATACGTGGTTTTCACTAGGATAAAGTGAGCCACTTTGGTCAAGCGATCAACTACTACCCATATAGAATCATATCCTGCTTTGGTTCTGGGCAATCCGGTGATAAAATCCATGCCAAGTTTATCCCACTTCCATTCGGGTATCGGCATAGGCTGTAATAGTCCTGCTGGCTTCTCATGCTCTGCCTTTACTCTTTGGCAAACATCACATACTACTACATACTCGGCAATATCCTTCTTCATACCAGTCCACCAGAAACGTTCCTTCAAATCCAAATACATCTTGGTGTTTCCGGGGTGTATCGAGTATGGTGAGTCATGAGCCTCCTGAAGTATTAGCTTCCTGATTTCTGGGTTATTGGGTATATAAACTCGGTCCTCAAACCATAAGGTATCGTTCTCATCCTCACGAAAACCTTTGGCCTTTCCTTTGCTCATCTTCTCCTTTATCTCGGCAATCTCTTTGTCATCCTTCTGAGCTTCTCGAATCTTGCCCAACAACGTAGACTGAACCTCCATTGTTGCAACGAAACCTCTTGGAACAATCTCCAATCGAAGTTCCCTGATATCCTCTGCTAACTCCTTAGGCAATCCCTTACTTTCAAGGATATTAGCATAACACTGTCGGCTCAAAGCGTCTGCTACGACATTGGCCTTTCCTGGATGATAGTGTAGCTTCATATCGTAATCCTTTATAAGCTCCAACCATCTCCTCTGTCTAAGGTTCAGCTCCTTCTGTGTGAAATTGTATTTCAAACTCTTATGATCCATGTACACATCACAACGGTTTCCAATAAGGTAATGTCTCCAAGTCTTCAATGCATGCACTACGGCTGCTAGCTCCAAATCATGCATGGCATAGTTCAACTCATGAGGTTTTAGTCATCGTGAGGCATACGAAACAACTCTTCCGTCCTGCATAAGCACACATCCAAGTCCTAAGCGGGAGGCGTCGCAATATACTTGGAACTCCTTATGTATATCTGGCAGTGTTAGCACTGGGGCTGTAGTCAAACGTTTCTTCAACTCCTGGAAACTTGCCTCGCAATCATATGTCCATTTGAACTTAGTATCCTTCTTCAATAGTTCAGTCATTGGCTTCGCAATCTTGGAAAAATTCTCAATGAACCTCCGGTAGTATCCTGCGAGTCCAAGGAAACTGCGTATCTCGCTAACTGAAGTGGGTGCCAACCATTCAGTGACTGACTGAACCTTGCTGGGATCTACTGCTATACCTTCTCTTGATATAATATGTCCAAGGAATCCGACTTCCTTCAACCAAAATTCGCATTTGCTGAACTTAGCATACAACTGGTGTTCCCTGAGTTTCTCGAGCACCAATCGCAAATGCTCCTTGTGTTCCCCTTCATTCTTCGAGTATACCATAATATCATCAATAAACACCACAACAAAATTGTCCAAATACTCCATGAACACCTTGTTCATCATGCTCAAAAAATAGGCAGGGGCGTTAGTCAGTCCAAACGACATGACCGTATATTCGTATAATCCATACCGCGTGGTGAACACCGTCTTTGGTATATCCTTCTCTCGAATCTTCAACTGATGGTATCCCGATCGTAAGTCAATCTTCGAAAACACTTTAGCTCCTTGCAGCTGATCAAACAGATCATTGATCATCGGCAGTGGGTACTTATTCTTGATCGTCACTTCATTCAAAGCCCGATAATCAACAACCATCCTTAGGGATTTATCCTTCTTCTCCACCAAAAGTACTAGGGCTCCCCAAGGTGACGAGCTTCTTCAAATGTAACCTTTCTCTAATAACTCCTTAATCTGTTTCTTAATTTCCTCTAGGTCATTTGCGGGCATATGATAGGGTCTCTTGGATATTGGCCCTGTACCTGGCAATAGCTCTATCAAAAACTCAATGTCTCTATCCGGTGGCATGCCTGGTAACTCCTCTGGAAACACATCCGGAAAATCCTTCACTACAAGCACTTCCTCCTGAACAACTCCCGTGAGGGCATTCACTCGGCTCCTCCTAGGCACATGCCTAGATACATACTTAATCCTTTTTCCCTTCGGGGTGGTGAGATAAATCGACTTACTAGCACAGTCAATGCTTCCTCCATACTTTGACATCCAGTCCATACCTAATATCACATCCAATCCTTGTGACTCCAAGATAATTAGGTCGGACAGAAAAACATGTGTACCAATGGTTAGACGTATCTGGTTGCACCATCGGCTAGCCATGTACTCTGCTCCTGGTGAACTCACTAGGAGAGGGGTCCTAAGGGTTTGGGTTGGTAGTTTAAACTTATCCATGAATCCCCTTGATATGTATGAATGTGATGCACCAGTATCGAAAAGAACAAGAGCGGTAAATGACTTAACTAAAAACTTACCTATTACCGCGTCCGGCTTCTCTTCAACTTCCTCCACGTTAATGTGGTTCACTTGTCCTTTGTTGAATGGATTAGGCTTCTTTCCAGCGCTCCCATTCCCATTTCCATTCCTTCCTTCAGGGCAATCATTGGCATAGTGCCCTGTCTTCCCGCACTTAAAGCAAGTAACTTGACTTAGGTCTCTTTTGGCGGGTGTGGCTAGGTTGGAGCGGTTCTGATTGTTGTTAGCTCCGTTTCCATTTCCATTCTTAGCACCATTGTGATTATGCGATCCTCCTCCAGTGTGGTTGTGACCTCCATGGTTATGAAAATGTCCTCCCGAGTTCGGGATTAGGCGAGTTTCTACTGAGCTCCTGAGTTATACTTCCCTTGTCCGTACTTCCTCTTATGGCTCTCAATCTGCTGCTGCTTCCCTTCAATCATAAGCGCCTTATCTACCAACTCCTGGTAGTTGTTGAAGGTTGCTACCATCAACTGCATGCTCATCTCATCATTCAGCCCTTCCATAAACTTCTGTTGCTTCGCGGCATCTGTGGCCACATCATCAGGGGCATAGCGAGATAACTTGCTAAACTCATCCACGTACTGAGCCATAGTACAGTTCCCCTGGCGTAAGTTGCGGAACTCCTGCTTCTTCATCTGCATAGCTCCAGTTGAGACATGAGCTGTGCGGAAAGCTTGCTGAAATTGGTCCCATGTCACCATGGCTATGGGGTAGGTGACAGTGTAATTCTCCCACCATGATGCTCTTGGTCCATCCAACTGATGTGCGGCAAAACACACCTTCTTAGCATCAGTGCATCCTGCAGTGGTTAACTCCCTTCCAATCCTGCGGAGCCAATCATCTGCAACTATAGGCTCGGTGCTACTGGAAAACACCAGCGGTTGTAACCTTAGAAAGCGGGCTAGGTTATCCACTGGTGGCGGGTTGTTGTTGTTGTTGCCCTGGTTCTGAACTAGCAATTGCATCAAAGTATTCTGCTGCTGGATCAACTGGGTGAGCTCCGGTGGGAAAGCAAATCCGGGGTCACATCTCGGAGGAATCTGATGGGTTTAGATGGAAGAGATCAGAATAGAAAAGGGGGTCTAATGAGAAAGGACTACCCATATGCACATGAGACAAACACAATCATTTCACTCAATCAATCAAGCAAGGGCATACAAGCGGTCTAGAATTATCGCAAAAGTTCTCAACCTCTACTAAATACATGGGGGAATACTAATAATATATGGTGGTCATCTAGAAATTTTGATCAGTGGAAGATTCCATGATGTCTGCTCTAGCTTCATCTTCAAAGTCATCCTCACTAGATCGGAATCGGCGTCGTCGGTGATGATGTAGTTGTCCGGGCAAGTGGAATCGTCGTCTTCTACTCCCGGTGCTGGTCCTCCCATGAATACTCCGATCTTCTTAACTAGGTCGTCATTCTTCTCCAGTAGTGTCTTGATTTCCTCCTCATATCCATTGCGTGTAAACTTGAGTTCTTCCTCCAGCTCGATGATCCTAGTCTTCGCCTTCTTCAAGTCCATCATGTCTATGCACATCTGGTTCTCCTGACATCGAATGTGCTGGTTTAACTCCTGGATGAAAGCTGCAATGGATCTATCCTTCTTGGTGCTAATTACTTCCCATTGCTCGTCTCGGCGCCCACATATCTGATAGATAGTGTCTTTGAGTTCCCTATTGTAGACTTCTCCAATGCGTCCCATGGTGATGTGAGCCACCATACTCTTTCCTAAACTCCAGGTTAGTGCATCGAAGGACAACTCTATGGGTTTAGTGACTGGCGTGAAGGTCCTTCCTGGAACTTGTACTTGAATCATCCAGCGCTCCTCCTCTGGTAAGGTGGCGTTGTATGTCCCGGTGAACCTTGGTATTCCAATGTTCAAGTACCTAGTGACTTCCTTCAGGTGGCGTCCAAATGGTGTGTCTTCATCTGGTTGTGCAAACTTGTTCCTTGCATCCGCCATCCTAAAGAGTAGAAAATGGAGAGGAGTCAGAAATGAGAAGAGAAGTGTGACATATGGTTTGGCTTAGTGGTCGTGTCCTACACTCAGCGTGTGCTCTGATACCATCTTGTAGCGACCTGACCTCAAACAGTCAAGTCTCTGTGCTTCAGTGTCATCCCTGGTGTGACGCCCTCGATTCAATCGTACACTAATCATACACGCAAATGTGTACGATCAAGATCAATGACTCACGGGAAGATAACACAACACAACTCTAGACATAAATCAAAATAACACAAGCTTTATATTACAAGCTAGGGGCCTTGAGGGCTCGAATACACAAGAGTCAGCAGAAGCAACAATATCTGAGTACAGACATGAGTTAAACAAGGTTGCCTTAAGAAGGCTAGCACAAAAGCAGCAACCATCGAAAAGGCAAGGCCTCCTGCCTGGGAGCCTCCTAACTACTCCTAGTCGTCTGCAGTCTTCACATAGTAGTAGGCATCCTCCGGGTAGTAGTAGTCATCAGTGGCGTCGTCTGGCTCCTGCGATCGTCATCTGGTCGCAACAATTGGGTATGGGGGAAAAAGAAGTAGCAAAGCAACCGTGAGTACTCATCCAAAGTACTCGCAAGACTTACATCGGATCTAAACTAAGTATGCATCTGTATCAAAGGAATGGGTTGTATATGTGGACTGGGCTGCAGAAATGCCAGAATAGAGTGAAGGCCTAGTCCTATCGAAGACTAGCATCTTCTAGAAACCACCATCTTGCAGCAAAAGGAGGGAGTAGAGTAGCATAAAGTAAAGTAGTAGTAGTGTTATCAACCTCGGCCAGAGATCCTTTCTCGACTCCCTGCGAGAAAGCAATCCCAGTGCCATAGTATCCAAGTGTCCACACATTCCAATTCTCATCACCATCCAGTTCTCATCACAAGTATCCAGTTCTAGTTGTATCGACCGGGATACAACTCCAAGTGTCCGTTACCATAGGACATGCTATCGATAGATGTTTTCTTCCCGGCAGGGGTGCACCAACTTACCCACCACGCTCAATTAACTCTGGCCGACAAACTTTCCTGGGTCATGCCCGGCATCGGCCAAACAATACGCCGCAACCCGACCTAGGCTAAATAGAGAGGCCAGCACGCCGGACTAAACCTATGCCCCTAGGGGCCATGGGCCATCTCCCCGGGAACTCCTGCATGTTGCGTACGCGGCCGGTGAGCAGACCTAGCTACCTTCTTCAACAAGGCAGGAGCTTATGCAGTCCAACCCGGCGCGCGCCACTCAGTCGCTGACGTCTATTAAGCTTCAGCTGATGTATACGATGCAGAACGCCCATACTATGCCCACATGATGGTTAGTGCTATCAGGCCAGAGGCCCCTCGGATCAAATATCCAAATCGTAGTGGATTAGGAACGCGCGCTAATGAGCAGAGACTCACGATCAATGTGACCCCATCGCCCCGTCTCGAGTACTTGCGGCAAGGGCTAAGAATGTCGGGCCATGCCTCGTAAGTATCTCGCGGGCACCTTCCTGGTCAACCCGTCTCCACATCACTCGCAATTAAGCTCACGTGGGTACCCCTCAGGGTCGACCCGTCTTTCCAAGTAACAGGGGTAAAGTCCAAGTATCTGTGTAATCATCAAGGTGAACCCGAGGAATCACCCCCGGTGAATTCCACTCGATGTAATCATCAAGGTGAACATAAGAGGATCCACCCTCGAGGTTCACACTTGAGGGGTTGCACGACAGAGCCGTATCAGAAGTGGTTAAGGAGGAAATCACCCTCGATGACCACGACCGAATAACTACACTACAGGTTAACAACAGAAGTGCTGAAGAGGTCTCACCCTCGGCACTCGATAGTAACCCAGTAGTGTCGAGCAACTAAGAGGAAAGTGATGTGCGGTGTCGGGGCCTGGTCTTCGGTACCATTGATCGGGTCTTCGATGATGAAGCAGGGGCAACAGGGGCAAGGTGGGGGTCACTGATGTATCGCTAACCAACCTATACTAAGCAGTTTAGGATAAGCAGAATAAGGTATGAAAGCAGGTAACAAAAACAGGCTATGCATCAGAGTAGGATCATACAGAAAGCAGTAGCAGTTCTAATGCAAGCATGAGAGGGAAAGAAATGGGCGATATCAGAATGCTCAAGGGGGGTTTGCTTGCCTGGTTGCTCTGGCAAGGAGGGGGGTTTGCTTGCGACGGGGAAGCCGGGCGCCGGCGCCGACGGCCAGGGCCCGCGGTCGATGAACGGGATAGGGCGGCGGGGGAAGCGGGCGCGGGGCTCCAGCGAGCGGTGCATGGCGAATCGGCGGAGGAGCCGGCGCGGCTAGTCAAGCGGGGCACATGGCCGGCTGGACTGGGCGACGCGGCGCGGCGATGGGATGAGCGGGCGAGGCAGCAGGGGAGGCAAGTGCGACGCCCGCCGACGGTAGCAGCAGGGACGAGGCCAAGTTGGCCGGAGCGGCGACGAAGGGTGGCAGTGGCGCTCGGGTGAGCACGAGCGCGTGGCTACAGCTTGCTTTCGAGTGCACTAAGCCGCTGAAACCGGCGGGGAAGAGGAAGAAAAGGGGAGCGGGGGGCTCACGAGGCCCAGTAGATGTGCTAAAGTGAGCTCGGGGAGGCGCCGGAGCTTGGGGCGGCGATGGTCGACGACAGCGCGGTGACGAGCGACGGGCGTGGCGTCAGCAGTCGTCGGCCGACGAGGGAGAGGCGACGGGGCGCGAGGGAGGAGCTGCGAGGCGTCCAGCGAGGGAGGGATCTCCGGGCGGCCGATGGCGGGTCGGGCGCGGCATCGGGGCTGGGTGCTGGTGTCAGGGGTGCGAGGCGGCGCGGGATGGGGTCCTCCCTGATCCAGATCCAGGCGAGTGGAGGGGGGAGACGAGTGAGAGAGTGGGGTTCTGGGGGGGTCGTGGGAGAGATGGGGATAGGGTTCGGTCGGGTGTGGCCTATAGGCCAGGGGAGCGGGGGAGTGGGCCGGCCTGTGGGGTGGTCGACTGGGCCGGCGGGGTTGAGGCCTGGTGGGGAAAGGGGGGTTTGGCCTTTCTCTTTTTGTTTCTGTTTTGCATTTAGATTAACTAGAAAATGAATTTTGGGTGAACAAGAAACTTGGCACATAACTCAAGCACATTATTTCTAGGAGTCACGGAAAGTTTGAGGCCAAAAGGAGTTGTCTAACCATATTTTTCGAAATTGAAAAGGCTAATTATAAATGTTGGCTGACTACTAAATAATTTTCCAAGGGAATTTGGGAATCCAAAAGAGGTTGGTTCCAACATGACAATGGTCAGGGTAATCTATAGGACAAAGTGAACATTTTTGTTTTACTGCTTGAAGAAATAAATATTTGACTTGCATTTTGAATTTGAATTTGAGTTTGGTTTGAATCAAAGTGAGGGTTAGCAACTTCATTATGATGACATGGCATCATCAGTCATGAGATTACTGTAGCATGATACTGGGGGTGTTACAAATCTCCTCTACTACAAGAAATCTCGTCCTGAGATTTAAGATGGTGGAGTAAGGGGGAAAGGCTCAGGAAGGATGAAGCTCAACACTAGATAGGTACGTGGGGACTATCTCAGTGAATGTGGCATAGAGACATCCCTCGAGTTGAAATTCAAGAAAGTCATCGAGAGCAAGGTGAGGTGCAATAGGAAGCTTCAACCGGGTAGACAATCAGTTGTTTCCTGAAACAAGGGGTGAAAGGGGTTCAGAGGAATGAGAGTAAGTATTACGTCTGATACCAGAATGATCGCCTCTCGGAAGGCGGCTCGGGATTTTCATATGAAGCCAAGCGTGAGGATTAACTTTAGAAACAGGGGTGTACAGGAAAGTCAGGTTTCGATCCTATGGAACTATAGGTTATGGGCCCACCAGGTGGGTTAACAGCAGAAAGGCGCTAATCACTTTGCACGGTCATGATAGCAAGGCAGGTCAGATGATATATAGCCATGTCAATTATGTTGGCAACAACGTTGGTACCAAGGGCGAGGGACGAAGAGAACCATTTTCCTGCTTGTTGAACGAGGCGGACCAATAGGCAAAGTTCTCGTCCATCGGGGGTTACCGGGATGTCGTTAGCAATAGTAACAGGGTCACACTAACAGAGTTGTAAACCGAGATGTTTCCATAAGCAGGGAATTATTTCTGCTTATAACATATATAGATCACAAGAAAAGTTAAGCAAACCAACGGAAAGGAAAAATATGTTTATACACAAGATTTAGGAGTTAACTTTTCCCAAGGAAAGTAGAGCATGATATACATGGTAAATCAACAAGTACAACACCATTTGGATAAAGGGGCAAGGGAATTCATGATGTTATCCATACAACGGTGTTTGGATAATAGAGCAAGAAACATTTGGCAATGCACTTCCAATGTTCTTGTTGTTGTTCGGCGTACCACAGTCATGCTTCGAGGTAACATTAACATGGTGTTTCAAGCAAGATTGAATCTGAAGGTCACAAGAAGTACAAAGGAACAATTCCAAGAATGTCAAGGAATGTAAGATATAACCAAAACATGACCAACTCTGTATTGGTAGGAAGTCAAGGATGGTGTCGATGACAACACGAATCATCGACGGGCAAGGATGGTATTTCTCCTCAAGAATTCGATTGATATCTTAGAACACGGCAGTATATTGATGGTGATCATGACAAATTTTGTAGAGAGCCTCTATGAAGATGCCATCGAGCAACAACGACATCAAGCCAAAGGAATGATGAAGCAAAGGCTATTGGAACCGTGGATACGACACAAGCTCGGATTCAAGCTTGTTGTTCAAGGTGGAATGATAAGATGAGGAAGATCGACGTAAGGTTCGCTCATCGTCGAAAAGTTGTGCTCCAAGAATAAGGACCAGGTAGCATAGTTCAAATTAGCACGATAATGATATACCCAATCAGGCTAGGAATGACTTGAAGGATTATTAAACTCATAAGCAACAAAAAATACTTAGAGTTATTGAATCGGAGTGTGGAATCGATTCACTTATCGGTGTCCGAGTGACTAACATCTCAAAACCCAGGCAAATCTGAAACCGATGAGAAGCAATACCAGAAGAAGACTCGTAGGAAGCAACATGGTTCTTTGTTATTCTCGAGATACCGGAGGGTAATACTCGATGGAAGATCAAAATAGAGGTTGCGAAGATGTATTTATCTACAGAAGACAAGTGCTATAACTTGTCCGAGAAATGGAATCAAAGGGGAACAATTATGGTCAGAACCACGGTTGCAAAGGATCAAAACCTAGATATAAGATTATCTTATACCAAGGGGATAATTAATTTTAAGAGAAGCTTCCATGATAAGATCTACATCGTGTCCATGGGCATGAACACAAAGTTCAAGGTCGACTCCCACTTCTCCAATGCATAACCTTTCATTCACTTCTCGCGTTCAATGAAGTTGTAGTGTTGAAATGTTATCTGGCAAAACACCAGAAGAGTATGACTCGTGAAAACTCTCGGGTTCACATGGATTAAGGAAGGCATAGGTCCAACCCATAGGGGCATCTTGGGAACAAATACCACAAACTCCACGAGTAAAATAACACAAGCTCAAAGCCAGGGCATGGTTGAGAAGGCAGAGGATACAATTTACCAAAGGCTTTATGTATCTAAGGAAAGGCCCCAAGAGGTTATTGAATATGAAGAACGTTGTCAGATAAAATCCAACAAAGGATCTAGCGGTCCACATTGGATCTGATGCGAGTATCGATACTCAACCAGAAGAAGAAAGAATGCAAAGTCCTCAGATTATAGAACATCTGAATAATTCGATGCTTTAAATGCAAAGAAATCATGATTTCAAAAATAGAAGATCAGAAGCAGACGCTCTAATCAAAAGATAAGTTGAATAGCCCTAGGGATACAATTGACGACAATTTGATTGGTCAAGAAACAACTCTTGGTCAAATGACGTCCATGCCGGATGGATGAATTCTATGATTCGATTGAGGATTGCGAGCAATCCGCAACATATTGAATCAACAGACTCAAATGATAATGACAAAGGACGCCAATAAGATTATTATACTTATGGGATTTAACCATAATGCAAGCAAGCAAGAATTTCAGGAGCAATAAGCTGCTAAGGATTTTCGGAAGATCGAATAGGATTTCGAAGATTTTTGTGAAACACTCAACAACTGGGGATGGAGAATCTTCGGTAATTGAGAGGACTCATTCGTAGGGGTATTCATGTGGCAAAGAACTTCAAGGAAATTGCAGAAGCGGTTCTCAGAACAACGGGGAGTATTTCGGGGCATCTTTTAGAAGAGAGAGCAACTAGGGACAAAGGTATGAACAACAACTGTAAGTACTTATCCATAAGGATATATCGGTGGCAGGGAATTGCAAAGGCGGTGGGCACAAGGGTCTCGGGAAAACATCAAAGAGTATCTTCGGAATCTTCTGATGAAGCAGGCGATCATCTAGAATGAAGGGGCCCTCCGGTAGGAAGTGGTTACGAGAACCTTAAGTTAGAGTTAGTAAAACCATTTAACCCGCATAGAAGAGAGATCAGTGTCCCAGAGTATAGACGAGCAATAAAAGATCCTAATACCACCCATATGGAGACGTGGGCCCGTAAGACACACAACCAATGTTAGTAAAAGTTTTTCAATGACTAGACTCAACTTCGGCCAAGGAGTTGGAAAGGGGGCTACCTACAGGCAGTCGGCTCTGATACCAACTTGTGACGCCCTCGATTCAATCATACACTAATCATACACGCAAATGTGTACGATCAAGATCAAGGACTCACGGGAAGATATCACAACACAACTCTAGACATAAATCAAAATAACACAAGCTTTATATTACAAGCCAGGGGCCTCAAGGGCTCGAATACATAAGCTCGAATACATAAGAGTCAGCGGGAGCAACAATATCTAAGTACAGACATGAGTTAAATAAGGTTGCCTTAAGAAGGCTAGCACAAAAGCAATAACGATCGAAAAGGCAAGGCCTCCTGCCTGGGAGCCTCCTAACTACTCCTAGTTGTCTGCAGTCTTCACGTAGTAGTAGGCATCCTCCGGGTAGTAGTAATCATTAGTGGCATCATCTGGCTCCTGGGATCCTTCATCTGGTCGCAACAATCAGGTATGGGGGGAAAGAAGTAGCAAAGCAACCGTGAGTACTCATCCAAAGTACTCACAAGACTTACATCAGATCTAAACTAAGTATGCATCTGTATCAAAGGAATGGGTTGTATATGTGGACTGGGCTACAGAAATGCCCGAATAGAGTGAAGGCGTAGTCCTATCAAAGACTAGCATCTTCTGGAAACCACCATCTTGCAGCAACAGGAGGGAGTAGATTAGCATAAAGTAAAGTAGTAGTAGTGTTATCAACCTCGGCCAGAGATCCTTTCTTGACTCCCTGCGAGAAAGCAATCCCAGAGCCATACTATCCAAGTGTCCACACATTCCAATTCTCATCACCATCCAGTTCTCATCACAAGTATCCAGTTCTAGTTGTATCGATCAGGATACAACTCCAAGTGTCCGTTACCGTAAGGACAGGCTATCGATAGATGTTTTCTTCCCTGCAGGGGTGCACCAACTTACCCACCACGCTCGATTAAATCCGACCGGACACACTTTCCTGGGTCATGCCCGGCCTCGGCCAAACAATACGCTGCAACCCGACCTAGGCTTAATAGAGAGGCCAGCACGCCGGACTAAAGCTATGCCCCCAGGGGTCATGGGCCATCTCCCCGGGAACTCCTGCATGTTGCGTACGCGGCCGGTGAGTAGACCTAGCTACCTCCTTCAACAAGGCAGGAGCTTACGCAGTCCAACCCGACGCGTGCCACTCAGTCGCTGACATCTATTAAGCTTCGGCTGATGTATACGACGCAGAACGCCCATACTATGCCCACATGATGGTTAGTGCTATCAGGCTAGAGGCCCCTCGGATCAAATATCCAAATCATAGTGGATTAGGAACGCGCGGTAACAATCAGAGACTCACGATCGATGTGACCCCGTCGCCCCGTCTCGAGTACTTGCGGCAAGGGCTAAGAATGCCCGGCCACGCCTCGTAAGTATCTCGCGGGCACCTTCCAGGTCAACCCGTCTCCACATCACTCGCAATCAAACTCGCGCGGGTACCCCTTAGGGTCGACCCGTCTTTCCAAGTAACAGGGGTAAAGTCCAAGTATCCGTGTGTCCAAACATCAAGGGGAAAACCCGAGGAATCACCCCCGGTGAATTCCACTCGATGTAATCATCAAGGTGAACGTAAGAGGATCCACCCTCGAGGTTCACACTTGAGGGGTTGCACGACAGAGCCGTATCGGAAGTGCTTAAGGAGGAAATCACACTACAAGAAATATCTCAACTTGTGAGCCTGACTATTGTTCACTAAAAGGTCATTGTTTTTCATTTGCGACCTTTTTGTGACCAAAAACAGAAGGTCAAAAGCTGGTGGTCATAAACTGAAATTAACGACCTTCTCTATGAGAAGGTCGTAGGCGTTTACGACCAAAAAAGGCCTACTGTTTTGTTTTGGTCACTAGCAGCCTCCCTAGGCCACGTAGGCATCCAACGTGGCAATCTGATGTGGCACAGAATCAGCCCGGTCCGATTCAACGTTTTACATGGGCCGAGCCCAACACTTCGGCCTTTTAAATGTATTTTTTCCTGTTATTTTTTACTAGCTACATGGGTTGGGCCATTGGTTCAGCCTTTTTTTCTTTTTGAGGTGCAGCCTTTTCACATTCTATATATTTTTTATTTTCGGGTTTTCTTTTTTTGTTACATTCAATATTCAGATTATTGTAGTCAACTGGATGCACATTGTCACATTCTTCTAGGCACTAGGTCCCAAACATCATGTTTTAATTTTTCACAACTTGTAACTCAATGATATACCAATCAGAGAACACATTTTAAATATATTCAAATAATATCCAAATCACCAATATACCAATCAAGTTTATTACATTCCACCAATCACAATATAACCATACAATATTACACCAATCACAATATAGCACTCTACAGATAAAATGTTCAACAAGTACAGGCACGTCTCCAACACCTTAGCGCCTTGAGCCTGCAAAACATCACATCCAGACACATATTAATGATCAAATCAATTCACCCCTTGACGGCAATAAAAAACGGTGCTCGTGTATGAACGAAAAAAACAATCTTTGAGGCCATAGCATGTGCTACAAAAATCTTAATAAATGCATAGATGTCCACACAGAGCACATCCTACATGCACCAAGCATCAGGCATATGTTCAAGAAGACAAGTAATTTGAGATGGAAACAAGTACAGCTAACAATATGACATATGTAGTAGCACCAGCAAAAGAGCAAGACATGGAAGAATTTACAAGAACAACACCTTGGGAGTCCAATTACATGTACATGAGGTACTGCTGCTAGCGTATAACAAAGCAAGAGTCCAACTTGTGTAGGAGCAGAGCATGAGTCCAACAAAGCATGCTATAGGAGCAGAAAAGAGGGAGCTAGGGGTAGGAGATGGAGCCAGCTCACCGAAGAACTTGGGAGTCCAGCTTGGGTCCTTGCTAATCTGCTGCTGCTCCAGTAGCTCTCGTGTGTGGGTATAAGATCAGATCCAACTGACTGGAAGCGGCCGTTTGTCGAGCGATCTTTCATTTCCTGGTCTGTAACAAGAGGTAAATGTTAGAGATTAGCAACTGCTGCCAAACCCAATGTGACAAAGAGGTAAGCACTACAAACTTGATTTATAAAAATTAACAGTATAATTAAAAGGTAGAGCCTGTGCAAGTTTGTCAGTACAAGCTGGATTTATAAACAAAATCTAATGGTATAAACAAAAGGCAGAGATTGTACTATGCAAGTTTAGCACTATAAACTGAATTTATAAACAGAATTTAATAGCACAGACAAAATGCAGATACTATGTACTGACTACTGTGCTAGTTTAAGATAAATTTTGTTCAGTGTTGCTGATGAATCTTGTGCTTGTTCTAGCCGAAGAGAACTGAGTAGTGAGCTATGTACAAACAAAAGCAGAGACTATATACTGGGTACTGATGCACTATTCTATTATCTGAGCTCCCCCACAATTTCATGTACTAGGATATACATCAACCAGTATAAATGAAAAGAAGAGAAAAGTCTATAGCTTACTTCTAGAGGTGCTGAACCGTGGTGAGAAGTGAGCTACTGAAGCCGGGCTGAAGGAGCAGCTGGGAAGCAAAGAAGTCGGACTGGGACTTGACTCTCGAGCAGAAGGGCTTGGCCGTAGGGGATCTAGCCATCGAGCTTGAGGGTCACACGGCCACAAGGGTGTGGATCTTGTGGGTCGCCGTCCTACTGAGAGCCCACGACGGAAGGATGTCGTCGACCAGGGAAGGGTGTCGTCGACCAGGGAAGGGCGTCCCAATTCTATCTTCTGCAAATCATGATAAACTCCAGTCACATTGTGTAGTATATCAAATATAAGCAACAATGCAGCAGCTGAAACCACTACCTAACTAATTTGTAGGAAAGCTCATGATGTAATCAAACATTTACTTAAGGACTAGGTTATTGATTCCAAGCTAGGTGAAATGAAAACATACTCCTATTGTAGTGATGGATCCCAACTGTTTTAAATTAGAGTAGTTCGTCTAACTTGCACAATCTAGAGAGAAATATGTGCATGTCTCAGATTGATTTGGGTAGTCAACAAAAGTGATTTGCATGTTGTGTATGTAAATGTAAAGTTCTTTTAGGTACAGTACAAATGGGTACTCTTGCTGGTTAATGATGCATCTTCATTAAGAAAAAATATTCGGTTAATTTAATGATGCATCTTAATTTCTCATCTTAATTAAGTAATATTCTTGGTCAACATCTTAATTTTAATGAATACCATATTATATTCATATGAAATCACGTAGATAAAGAAGAAGCAAAGCCATACAACTTCATTTATTAACTAGCACTGCCCTTTCTATTTGCAGAAAAGAGAATTCATCAATGAAAGATAACCAACAACAAACAAAAACTCTACAGCTTAAATGACATTAGATGACACATCGCTAAACACTCAAAGTTGAAACACATTCAATTTGAAAGAAAAGATAGTCGACCATAAGACATAAAGCATTAGATAGCGGAGGAGGAATTCAATATGAACTCCCTTCCCAGTTAGGGAATTCTTAGCAGCAATAATGTGGGACTGCTATAGATTGCAACGATATTTACTTGATAGTGGTTTTTCCCAACATCAACATCACAAGTCATAATAGATAAGACAACAACACTGAACTTGCCCAAGTTGCAGGCTATACTGATCTTTACGGTGTAGATAAACTAAAGAACTAACAAAGATTTAACCGATCCAGAGTGTCAGATCCCTAATCCAACACCCCCGCTATGCTACAATACACCAGAATGTAGTCGCCAAGCCAATCAGGGAATCGAAAGTAGCGATCAGGACCAACATACAGATCGGGAGAGGGTGGGGTCAGGGCGCGCTCGTTGGATACTAGACAAAATTTAGATTTAGATTTTGGAAGGTGATCATGCCATTCGAGTGACCATGCATACTAGACAAACGTCAGAGGATGCACATCAAAAAATACATCAGAGATGCATTCAAAAAAACATGAACATCACAGGATATCCATCTGTCCCGTGCAAGTTTCAGGAATAATAAGGGCATGCATAGGGCAATCTTTATCTTGAGAGAAACAAGCAGGCCACAAATTTGAACATGAACAATAGACACACATCTGAGCATGTATTTCACATTGGGAAGATAACAATGTCAGAGCCCTGGATGTCATCAGTCAATAAGATAGATGGGGAAATGAGATGGTCACCTGTCCCAATCCTCACGATCTGTGTAGGTCTCCTCCTGGTAGCCATGGGGGTCCGCCTGCTCTCCCTGGTCCGGATGGTCTCCGTCATCAACATGGCCTCCCCTGAAAAAACGACGAGGGTAGTGAGGGGGATTGAGGAGAAGAGAGGTCGGAGAAGAAGGGGGAGGTCAGATCGGGGGACGTTACCTCATGGGGTCGGGGTAGTGCTGCTGGTGGTGGTGCGGCGGCGGCTGGTCCTCGTGGGCGTCGGGGGCGGAGGCAGTGTTGGCCTTGTACTTGGCGGCCTTCTTGCTGGCCCTGGTAGGCTTGTCGGGGTTGTCGGGCGGGACGACCTTCTTGACGACGCGGGCGACGGCCTCGTTGCCCGAGGCGCCATCGGCCAGGTCGAGCAGGTCGAGGATCCCCATCCCGGTGGCGGCGGCAAGGTGTGAGAGAGAAGGTGGGAGAGGGGAAGAGGGTGTGGTGCCGCCCAGGGGAGGGCATCGGGGGTGGGGGGACTGCCGGTGGGGGAGACCGAAGACGGGCAGGGAGGTCGCCGTCGGAGCAACATGGCTGCCAGATCGGGGAAGGGTTAGGTGGAAATCCTAACCCTAGAAGAGAAGGAGGAGGGGGGCGCCATGGTCGTGCCTGTCCTAGTGGATATGGGGGATGAAGGCGAGGGGAGGGGGTCGGCGGTGGGTGGGGGCTGCGGTGGTGGGTGGGGATGGCGGCAGTGGTGGGTGGGGATGGCGGCAGTGGGAGATGAGGGAGACGAAGGCAGAGAGGAGATGAGGGAGAGGAGGGTGGGGATGGATCGGATCTAGAGAAAGGGTGGGTGGGTAGGTGGGTTAGGGTTTTGGTTTTTTCAGGAGAGGATCAACCATTGGATGGGCGCGTGATGGATGGCTCAGATCGTGTCCAACTTGGTGACCCGCATGGAGGTGGTTCCTCGCTTCTCATTGGCTGGCTGGCTCATGCTCGAAAATCCAAATTTTGGACCCAAATCTCTGATTTTTTTAAATGCCTACAAATGTGTGTTGCAATATTGGACCATGCCATTTTCCATAAGGCGGCTATTAGGTGCCGGTCAATCGGACTAAATTTGGGTCGGTTGCGTTGCGACCCTACGATGTTTTTGTGTGTAACCATTTGATTCACCCTCCACGTTATACTTTCTTCCCCATATTGCCCGTTCTCTATCAGATAGAACACATAGTTGACCCTCCCGCCGTTGCACCGTCACGCACAACTGTAGTCTGTCGCCTAAACGTTGGCATCACCCCAACATGCTCTAGTTGTAGCATTTGCCGGTTCTAGCACCTTCCCGAGGCTGCTCACCGCCGAGGATGAAGCATCCTCAATCAACAGTTCCAGCAACCCATCTTGCCGGTTCCAGCAAATTACTTTACCACTTCTAGCACCTCCACCGCAAATTGCTCATTGCTAAGGATGCAGCATGCCAAATTCATTTTCCATTTTTCAAGTGCCAAAAATGAGTGTTTTAAATAACCTAGCAAATAATTGTCAAAAAATTGGACCAAATCAATTTTATAAAATACTAGGCCATATTTAATGCACAATTAACCAAATGGTTGGGTGTCAAAAGATTTGATCCACCTCTGGTGAAAAAGACAAATTCCCGCCGATTCAGCATGAAACGGGTCAAATTTGAACTGCAGCTACCTCATAGTTTGCTTTTTATTTTTTCCAAAAATCATTTCTAGGTATATAAGTATCTATTTAATCAGATAAACATCAAAAGTTTCCAAGATCCAACCACTAGCTAGGAACGGTCATTCCCGCCGTTTTGACCGCATTTTGAAACGGGCATAAAAAATTCAAAAAAATCAAAAAATTGGGAAACCTTCACATTGTGTCATTATATGTGACCAAGTTTCCGGGAAAAATAATAAACTTGTAATATGGCAATTATTTTAAAAAAGTATTCTCAGAAATGAGCTATTACGCGTGAAGATTCCAGGTTTTCAAGCCAAATGATCAATCTTATGACCACAGTCATGGCATAATTTGTTCAAATGATCTCATATTGTGCACAAGGGTGCATCTTGGAATTCCAAACAATGTTGCCTAAGGGAGTTTTCATTTTCTTTGCATAGAAAATTCATTTTCCATTTTCTGAGTGCCCGAATTGAGTTCTTTTTGTGAAGGACCTACCATATATTTCTTGCAAAATTGGACCAAATCATTTTTCTAAAATACTAGGCCATATTTGATTCACAATTGACAAAATGGTTGGGTGTCAAAAGTTTTGATCCACCTCTGGTGAAGAAGACAAATTCCTGCCGATTCAGCAGGAAGCGAGTCAAATTTGAACTGGAGCTGCCTCATAGTTTGCTCTTTAGTTTTTCAAAAAATCATTTCTAGGTACATAAGTATCTATTTAATCAGAGAAACACCAAAAAAATTCCAAGATTTAACCACTAGCTAGGAACGGTCATGCCCGCCGTTTTGACCGCATTTTAAAACGGGCATAAAAAATTTAAAAAATCAAAAAATTGGGAAACCTTCGCATTGTGTCATTATATGTGACCAAGTTTCCAGGAAAAATAATAAGCTTGTAATACGGCAATTATTTTAAAAAAGTGTTCTCAGAAATGAGCTATCACGCGTAAAGATTCGGGGTTTTCTAGCCAAATGATCAATCTTATGGCCACATTCATGGCATAGTTTGTTCAAATGATCTCATATTGTGCACAAGGGTGCATCTTGGAATTCCAAACAATGTTGCCTAAGGGAGTTTTCATTTTCTTTGCACGGAAAATTCATTTTCCATTTTCCGAGTGCCCGAAATGAGTTTTTTGTTAAGGACCTACCATATATTCATTGGAAAATTGGACCAAATTAATTTTCTAAAATGCTAGGCCATATTTAATTCACAATTAAAAAAATCGTTGGGTGTCAAAAGTTTTGATCCACCTCTCGTGAAAAAGACAAATTTCCATCGATTCAGATGGAAGCGGGTCAAATTTGAACTGTAGCTACCTCGTAGTTTGCTCTTTGTTTTTTCCAAAAATCATTTCTAGGTACATAAGTATCTATTTAAGCATAAATACATGGTTTGGTGGCGATACATCGAGGTTTGGATGGTGGCCCAGGGCCCCAACTCCAAAGCGTGTGAACTCGCATGCCTGGTGCGTGGTCACCGCGTGACCTTGGCGTTGACATGCGCTCTGGGAGGCCTAGGCATGTCTAGTGGGTTGGGAACTCCCCAGGTAGGTGCTAGGAAGAAAATTACAATAGAAGAATCTCACGAGGAGACCGACCTATGCTCAAAGATGAATTAGCAGCCAAGTGTTTGATTGGCAGTACGGGAAATGCACATGGTCAATGGGCGTGAGTTTTGGCTGAGGATGATCATCTACTAAGAAGAATGTCTTCGCAAATTTTCAGATCAAAAGGAGGATCCTAGGTGGTACTTGCTTTGCAAAGTACCACACTGGACAGAAATATGAATGTTGAAGCTGGGCTCAAAATAATGAATGGATTGAGCTGAAATTTGGTGGAGGATGGTTATTTGGGCATTGGAAAGCACCATATAAAATTGATACCATTTGGACATGCCAAAGTGGTACTTCCTTCATAATGCTCTTCTATGGATAGAAACTTGGGAAAACTAGTGAGAGAAATTGGATGAATGAAATGAGCTCAAATTTGGTGCAGATAAGTTACATAGGTATGGTCATGCCTTGGTTGATTTTCAGATCATTTGGGTAAGCCTAGCTAGTACTTACTTCACAAAGCTTCTCTCGAGGTAGAAACTTTGGAAATTTCCTGAGAAAGATTTACTAGGAAAATGGAGCTGAATATTATCATGTGGCAATGATTTGGGTATGGAAGAGTGCCCAAAGAGTTTGAGGTTAATAGGAGGGGTCCAGATAACACTTGCTTTGCAATGTGCCAATCTGGCTAAAATATAAATTGAACCTGGGCTCACATAGATGATTTGACTGAGCTGCAATTTGGAGGAGGGTGATAATTTGAGCATGTGAAGGAACTGTATAAATTTCGTGTCATTTGGATATATAAAAAATATACTTCCTTCACAATGCTTCTAGGTGGACAAAAACTTTTGAAATTTGCCGAGGAAGATTTGCTAGGCAAATGGAGCTAATTTTTGACATGCAGCAATGATTTGGATAAGAAAGAGTGTGCAAGAATTCCAAGGGCAATCAAGAATATATAAATAGCACTTCCTTCATAAAGTGTTGTTGTGAACAGAATAGGAAAATGAATATTGTTGAATTATTTTTGAACTAGGCAAGGAAGGATTTTTACATATTTGAAGAATATATGACCCAAAGAATTTATGAGATTTTTTTGGGAATTTTCGTAATGAAAAAAATATAGGTTGCTTCACAACCTAGGGCAAAAATTGACACATGGACATGACACATAAGCAAAACTGATGAGGTGGCGCCAAGTCATACCAATCCACCACAATTTACAAGGTTATAACCATCTATATTGGTCATGATCAGCTAGAAATAAGGAAGCGGAGTAGTGCTGTCTCCTTTATGACCATTTCATGTATGGAAATTACGACCTTTCTGACAAAAATGGTCGCGATGGTTTAGGGTTTGGAGCCCCCCGAACAGCTTTTGACTAATTGGTCTAAAATGGTCATAAATTTATGACCAATTCTTCCAGGGTCACTGACAGAAGGTCATAAGTTGAGATATTTGGTGTAGTGTCACCCTCGATAACCACGATCGAATAACTACACTACAGGTTAACAACAGAAGTGCTGAAGAGGTCTCACCCTCGGCACTCGATAGTAACCCAGTAGTGTCGAGCAACTAAGAGGAAAGTGATGTGCGGTGTCCTTATGGATAAGTACATACAGTTGTTGTTCATACCTTTGTCCCTAGTTGCCTGGTTGACTGGTTGCCTGGTTGCTTAGTTGCTCAAGGGGGGTTTGCTTGCCTGGTTGCTCTGGCAAGGAGGGGGGTCGTCGTCGACGTAGTCGATCACAAGGGCAGCATCGGTCTCGGGGTCTACCGCAGAGAAGAGGGGGAAGAAACAGTAAATATAAAGCAAACATAGCACCACAAAGCATAACATGGCAATAAGATGTGCCGGGTGTGACCTAACGCAGTAGGAGGTGATACCGGCGAAGGGGGGAAACATCCGGGAAAGTATCCCCGGTGTTTCATGTTTTCGGACGGATGAACCGGAGGGGGAAAGTTGCATGTTCGCTATGCTAGGGATGCGTGGCGGACGAACGGGCGGCGTATCCGGGTTCGTCTTGTCGTTCTGAGCAACTTTCATGTACAAAGTTTTTCCATCCGAGCTACGGTTTATTTAATATGATTTTCTAAAGTTTTAAAAAATATTTTGACATTATTATTAAAACTAAAAAAGGGGGTTATTGCATCAGCATGACGTCATCATGACGTCAGCAGTCAACAGAGTTGACCAAAGTCAACCCTGACATGTGGGACCATTTTGTCATAGACTAACAACTAATTAACAGTTTTAATTAACTAATCAAGTTAATTAGGTTAATTAACAGGATTAATTAAGTTGATTAATTAATTAATTTTAATTATTATTATTTATAGAAAAGGGGCCGGTGGGGCCTACTGGGCAGTGGCCCATACGCCTTAGCGGGGCGTGGCGAAATGGGGCGGAGCCCCAGTGGTGCGGGCATAGCCCGCCAGGGCGACGGGGAAGCCGGGCGCCGGCGCCGGCGGCCAGGGCCCGTGGTCGACGAACGGGATAGGGCGGCGGGGGAAGCGGGCGTCGGGCTCTAGCGAGCGGTGCATGGCGGAGCGGCGGAGGAGCCGGCGTGGCTAGTCAAGCGGGGCGCACGGCCGGCTGGACTGTGCGGCGCGGCGCGGCGGTGGGATGAGCGGGCGAGGCAGCAGGGGAGGCAAGTGCGATGCTCGCCGACGGTAGCAGCAGGGATGAGGCCAGGTTGGCCAGAGCGGCGACGAAGGGTGGCGGTAGCGCTCAGGTGAGCACGAGCGCGCGGCTACATCTTGCTTTTGAGCGCACTAAGCGGCTGAAACCGGCGGGGAAGAGGAAGAAAAGGGGAGCCGGGGGGGCTCACGAGGCCCTGTAGATGTGCTAAAGCAAGCTCGGGGAGGCGCCGGAGCTTGGGGCGGCGATGGTCGACGACGGCGCGGTGACTAGCGATGGGCGTGGCGTCAGCAGGCGTCGGCCGACGAGGGAGAGGAGACGGGGCGCGAGGGAGGAGCTGCGAGGCGTTCGGCGAGGGAGGGATCTCCGAGCGGCCGATGGTGGGTCGGGCGCGGCGTCGGGGCTGGGCGCCGGTGTCAGGGGCGCGAGGCAGCACGGGATGGGGTCCTCCCCGATCCAGATCCAGGCGAGTGGAGGGGGGAGACGAGGGAGAGAGTGGTGTTCGGAGGGGGGGTCGTGGGAGAGATGGGGATAGGGTTCGGTCGGGTGTGGCCTATAGGCCAGGGGAGCGGGGGAGTGGGCCAGCCTGTGGGGTGGTCGACTGGGCCGGCGGGGTTGAGGCCTAGTGGGGAAAGGGGGGTTTTTTGGCCTTTCACTTTTTGTTTTTGTTTTGTATTTAGATTAACTAGCAAATGAATTTTGGGTGAACAAGAAACTTGGCACATAACTCAAGCACATTATTTCTAGGAGTCACGAAAAGTTTGAGGCCAAAAGGAGTTGTCTAACCATTTTTCGAAATTGAAAATGCCAATTATAAATGTTGGCTGACTACTAAATAATTTTCCAAGGGCATTTGGGAATCCAAAAGAGGTTGGTTCCAGCATGACAATGGTCAGGGTAATTTATAGGACAAAGTGAACATTTTTGTTTTACTGCTTGAAGAAATAAATATTTAACTTGCATTTTGAATTTGAATTTGAGTTTGGTTTGAATCAAATTGAGGGTTAGCAACTTCATTATGATGACATGGCATCATCAGGCATGAGATTACTGTAGCATGATACTGGGGGTGTTACACCTGGATCGCTAATGCTGACACACACAGTACTCGAAGGATTTATAACAGAGTAGCAATCACACACTTATTACATCAAATGTCTCAAAAGAGAACTTATTACAATAATATGGCTTAAGGCCATCTAATGCGATAACAACGGAAGGCTTGGAAGATAGGTGAGTCCATCAACTCCAATGGCATAGCTGAGCTGCACGGCAACGACCTAACGAACCTTACTCCTCGTCTGAAAAGTCTGCAACATAATACGTTGCATCCCGAGAACGGGTCAGCACATGGAATATGCTGGCAATGTAACACAGTAGGACAAGAACAGAATAATGCTATCACTACATGCATATTTGGCTGGTGGAAAGCTCTATGGTTATAATTTTTTGCGAAAAGCCAATTTTTCCCTACAACAAAGGAATAGATTTGAATTTAACTATCATGGTGGTTGAACAAATATTGAGAAGGTAACCCCAACTCAATCCCAATTAAAGTAATTAACAACCCATCAATATTAATTAATATTGATGAGATACATGTGATAACCCAAGTACTAGATACTCAAGATTGTCCATAACCGGGGACATGGCTAACCATGATTAGATTGTACACTCTGCAGAGGTTTGCGCACTTTTCCCCACAAGACTCGATCGCCTCCGTTGGATTTCTCACACTACATGGTGTTTGAGAAACGGATGACCGAGACACTATCTTTCAGAAACATTAACTCTCTACTCCGGGTAGACCATACCAAACCTACAAAACCCACTACCTGCGGATCCACCTCTTCAAGAGCTTCATGTAACTTACTCAACTATGCTAGAGCCCATAATAGCTTGTGGCTGCACACGGAAGTTTCTAGCATGAATCATCTTAGTTCCCTTTGAGCCTGGGTGGCGCTCCATAGGAAGATCACATGGACACCTCGGGATTTCCAAAAAAACAGACAACACTGGGTTCCCCAGGTGCCTCAATCCACCTAGATGTTAATTTAAGTTGCCACCTTAAGTTGAAACATTAATTAATAACCTCACATCTATCATGGATTTACTCAAACCCAAACCACGTCTACGAGCATAGCATAGCATAGCAATATAAGCAACGCGTAGAAGTAACTCCCAAGGGTTTGATAGTAACAGGGTAATAGGTTCTACCTCAACAACTACTTCCCAACCCACAAGTTAATGATGTCCTAATCATGGAATGTTTGAGGATTGGAACTAATGCAATAAAAACTAGGTATGAAAAGAGTATGATCAATGTGTTACTTGCCTTGCTGACGATCCGCGAAACCTAGAGACTCGTAGTAACACGCTTCACACTCCGGGTGTTCTATCGCAAACAAACAATAACATACATAAGCAACAAGCAAAGATGCACAAGAAAAACTCAAATACGAGGGGTTGACCAGAAAGTTCAACTTAAGAACTCCGGTACGCAAAAAGAATCAAATCAAACGGAGCAACGAAACTCAAATGGCGAAAGAAACAAGATCCGTTTACTAATCTGAACTAAGGTCAAATTTTTACAGTAGAAAAAACTTGTTCAAGTTGGTTAAACAGAAAGAGGGTCTCAAGACAAAGATCTAGGCGCTTGAATCGCCTTATTCCGACTAACGAGCGAAAAGATAAACAGAAACTAAGATCAAATTAGAAATCACGATCGAGAAAAATCGCAGATAAATCCGATAAAAGAAAACTGACGAACAGTCTAACGAACGAGCGTTCATTAGCTGTGACTAACGGGCGAAAACCATTTGTTAAAACGAACGTATGGACGAACGTCTGCTAAATAGAAGAACCGAGAAAAACCGGCGAATCGATCTAAAAAATGAACTAGGGTTTCTAAAAAAACCGAATGGTTTAAAAAAAACTGGCGGCTCAGGTCTGGCGCGGTACCTCCGACGAGGGGCTCCGGCGAGGCGGGGTTGGGCGGCGGGGCTCGGCGGCGGCGGCGACAGCAGGCGTGGGCGGCGGCGGCTGCGGGCGATGCGGGCGGCGGTGGTGGTGTGGTGGTGGCGGGGGGGCGAGTGGTGCGTATATAAAGGGGGAGGGGCGACTTGGAGGAGGGGGCAAGGCGCGACGGAGGCAGAGTCCGGCTCGAACTCCGGTTCGAGCTCGGCGGCGGCGGCACTCGCGCACGGGAAGGCGGCGACGGCTTGGGCCGGCGGCCTGGCTGGGTTCGGCCCAGTCGGCTGGAGATTTAAAAAAAAACAATTTCGTTGACAGAAATAAAATCCTAGAAAATAAAATAAAAATCTAAATATGCCAAAACAAATTTTCACCGTCTAAATAAAATATTAAGAACGAGATGAACATTTTCCTTGGCCCTAAAATGCAATTTCGAAAACGTGCAATTTTTCTAATGCAAATAAAATCCAAATAAAATCAAATAAAATCAAAATAAATGATTTTAATATTTTTCCTCCAATATTTCAATTATTTTGGAGAAGTCATATTATCTCCTCTCTTATATTTTAATACAAAATATTTTTCAGAGAGAAAAATTATTAAAATCAAAATCCTCGTTTCATTATGTGATAAGAATCAAATATGAAAACCTGGAAATCCCCAACTCTCTCCGAGGGTCCTTGAGTTGCTTAGGATTTCGAGGATTGCAAAAACGAAAACGCAATAAAATATGATATGCATGCATGACCTATCTATAACATTCCAAATTGAAAATTTCGGATGTTAAACTGATCGCGTTGGTCATGGAGGAAAGCGGTGAGGCCTGCATTCTTAGCCAATTCATAAAAATCTTCATAAATCCCGGCTGCTCTCAAGAAATCATCGGAAGGCCATTCACATGACCGAACCTCTGCGGTGCGAGGAAGATTATACTTAGGCTTCTGTGCCTTTTCCTTCGAGCTTCGGCTCGATGAGCCCCTCGAAAGTCTCTTCATCATTTTCTGGAAAATTCTGAAATTTTTAGTAACTTCGAAATAAAAAGTAAACCAAACTCAATAATATTGATAGCAACTACTCCTACAAGTGCCTAGGGCCTATATCATGAATCAAAACTACTTGGAACCATATAAATTTGACATGCAAGCTCAAGAACATGGTCACCTAGGCAGCACAAATTTGCAATGAATAAAGCACTAGCACAAAAACTAATTGGACCAATGGAGGAGTCACATACCAAGGAACAATCTCCCCAAGCAGTTTTGTGAGAGGTGCTTTGAGCAAGGAGATCGAAAATGGCAGCAAAACGAGTTTGGACTCGGGTTTGAGCTGGTTGTTCATGTTTGTGCGAGGAAGAAGGAGTGTGTGGGTGAAAGAATAAGTGGAGGAGGGCCACCATGGGCCCACGAGGCAGGGGGCGCACCCTCCACCCTCATGGCCAGGTGGATGGCCCCCTGCTGTGTTCTCAGTGCCAAATATTCTCAAGAAAAAACATATTTAAATTTCAGGGCATTTGGAGAACTTTTATTTTCGGGGTATTTTTATATTGCACGGATAATCAGATAACAGACAGAAAAATATTTATTTTAATTTTATTTAATATAAATAACAAAAAGTAAAAGTGGGGTACAGAAGGTTGTGCCTTCTAGTTTCATCCATCTCATGCTCATCAAAAGGAATCCACTAACAAGGTTGATCAAGTCTTGTAAACGAACTCATTTCGAATAACATGGAACAGGAGAAATTTCGAATAACACTATGTTACCTCAACGGGGATATGCACATCCCCAATAATAAGAATATCATATTTCTTCTTGACAGTAGGAAGAGGAAATTCAAAACCTCCAAATATAATCGATGGAATTTTTCCAATAGAATTGATACTATGAACTTGAGGTTGTTTCCTCGGAAAGTGTACTGTATGCTCATTACCATTAACATGAAAAGTGACATTGCCTTTAGTGCAATCAATAACAGCCCCTGCAGTATTCAAAAAAGGTCTTCCAAGAATAATAGACATACTATCATCCTCGGGAATATCAAGAATAACAAAGTCCGTTAAAATAGTAACGTTTGCAACTACAACAGGCACATCCTCACAAATACCGACAGGTATAGCAGTTGATTTATCGGCCATTTGCAAAGATATTTTAGTAGGTGTCAACTTATTCAAATCAAGTCTACAATATAAAGAGAGAGGCATAACACTAACACCGGCTCCAAGATCACATAAAGCAGTTTTAACATAGTTTCTTTTAATGGAGCATGGTATATTGGGTACACCGGGATCTCCTAGTTTCTTAGGTATTCCACCCTCAAAAGTATAATTAGCAAGCATGGGGGAAATTTCAGCTTCCGGTATCTTTCTTTTATTAGTAACAATATCTTTCATATACTTAGCATAAGGATTCATTTTGAGCATATCAGTTAATCGCACGCAAAAAGATAGGTCTAATCATTTCAGCAAAGCGCTCAAAATCCTCATCATCCTTTTTCTTGGATGGTTTGGGAGGAAAAGGCATGGGTTTCTGAACCCAAGCCTCTCTTTCCTTACCGTGTTTCCTAGCAACAAAGTCTTTCTTATCGTAACGTTGATTCTTTGATTGTGGGTTATCAAGATCAACAGCAGGTTCAATTTCTATATCATTATCATTACTAGGTTGAGCATCATCATGAACATTATCGTTAACATTATCACTAGTTTCAGGTCCATTACCAGATTGTGTTTCAACATCAGAAATAGAAATATCATTTGGATTCTCAGGTGTTTCAGTAATAGGTTCACTAGAAGCATGCAAAGTCCTATCATTTTTCTTTTTCTTCCTTTTAGAAGAACTAGGTGCATCTACATTATTTCTCTGAGAATCTTGCTCAATTCTCTTAGGGTGTCCTTCAGGATACAAAGGTTCCTGAGTCATTCTACAAGTACTAGTAGCCACTCTAACATCATTATCATTATTCTTACTATTCAATTCATTGAGCAAATCATTTTGAGCTTTAACTACTTGTTCTACTTGAGTGGTAACCATAGAGGCATGTTTACTAATAATTTTAAGTTCACCTTTGACATTAGCCATATAATCACCCAAGTGTTCAAGCATATTTGAATTGTATTTCAATTGTCTACCAAAATAAGCATTAAAATCTTCTTGCTTAGCCATACATTTATCAAACTCATCTAAGCACGGGCTAGCAATTTTAGTAAATGGGATTTCAGCTTTATCATATCTATAGAGAGAATTTACCTTTACTACCTGTGTCGGGTTATCAAGACCACGAGTTTCTTCAATAGGTAATGGATTAGGATCATATGTTTCTTCAACAGGCGGTAAATTAAGACCATGTATTTCTTCAATAGGAGGTAAATTCTTAACATCTTCAGCTTTAATACCTTTTTCTTTCATAGATTTCTTTGCCTCTTGCATGTCTTCAGGACTGAGAAATAGAATACCCCTCTTCTTCGGAGTTGGTTTAGGAATAGGCTCAGGAACTATCTCAGGAGGTGTCCAATTATTTTCATTTGTCAACATATTATTCAATAGGATTTCAGCTTCATCCGGTGTTCTTTCCCTGAAAATAGAACCAGCACAACTATCCAGGTAATCTCTGGAAGCATCGGTTAGTCCATTATAAAAGATATCAAGTATTTCATTTTTCTTAAGAGGATGATCAGGAAAAGCATTAAGTAATTTGAGAAGCCTCCTCCAAGCTTGTGGGAGAATCTCTTCTTTAATTTGCACAACATTATATATATCCCTTAAAGCGGCTTGTTTCTTATGAGCAGGGAAATATTTAGCAGAGAAGTAATAAATCATATCTTGGGGACTATGCACACAACCAGGATCAAGAGAATTAAACCATATCTTAGCATCACCCTTTAATGAGAACGGAAATATTTTAAGGATATAAAAGTAGCGAGTTCTCTCATCATTAGTGAACAGGGTAGCTATATCATTTAATTTAGTAAGATGTGCCACAACAGTTTCAAATTCATAGCCATGAAAAGGATCAGATTCAACCAAAGTAATTATATCAGGATCAACAGAGAATTCATAATCCTTATCAGTAACACAGATAGGTGAAGTAGCAAAAGCAGGGTCAGGTTTCATTCTAGCATTTAGAGATTTTTGATTCCATTTAGCTAATAACCTCTTGAGTTCGTATCTATCTTTGCAAGCTAAAATAGCTAAAGAAGCTTCTTTATCAAAAACATAACCCTCAGGAATAACAGGCAAGTCTTCATCATTACTTTCATCAGTATTATCAGATTCAATAATAGGCAAGCCATGAAAAGCATAAGTTAAGCAATTTTATACATCTCAATGATTCATAGAACATAACAAACATATACTAGTTCACAGCAAAAGACAAAGTTGTGAGAAGGTTTACAAATCAGGAAAAAACAAGCAAGGCTTCTCTGAGCAAAGGGCCTCCCGGCAGGCTTAAATTTCATGGAGTTCACTCTAGTTTTTTCTTGTTGCCACCATCTAGGGTTATGTTCTCTCATTCCAGAATAACCAATTATAATTGTGTTCTCAGCTGGAATGCTGAACTGAACCATGTAGTGTACTGACCAGCTAAAATTCTTGTGCATTCCACTAAATTTAAGCACCGCTATTTGCAAAAATAAGCAGACCACAATGCCTCTTGTCCGCGCACCTGTCCAAAAAACCGCCGTGCAGCCGTGCCAGCTAGTCCTCGGTCCATGGATGAACTAGTAGAAAGTGCATTCCGGACTAGGATGCAGTTGTTTTTGCTCGTCCCTACACTGCAATCAGGAAGTAAAATGTACTAATCAACTTATTTTATATTGTGTTGGTCATTCTACCTAGTAACTACCAATTTAGGAATACCCGGAAGACGGGTGGTTAGACGATGGCAACGAGGGATAGCCATCTCATTTTGCGTAGTTCTACTAAAACTGAGGTGTGTGCTTTTGGTTGCGCGGATAGAAATGATACGGAGACAGACATCCCGAAACGATATGGAGACATACATCCCTGTTTGCACAGATACGAAATACAGTTATTTAAACAGTGACAGATATTTGCAGTGGCATATGATTAACAACAACATCTATTATGTTATAATTGGCACTAGATTGATAGTATGAAAGTGTCCTTAAGTAAGTAGCATCACATCACATCAACACTGCCACTAGATTAACATGCAGAACAATAGCACTAGGATTACTGTCATGAGAGTAACACATGGTCAGTAAATGTGCAATCAAATTTGTGCAGTTCCACTGGGATGAAGCAATGTTTGCGGTGTGATATTTAAGTGTAACTACAAAAACACAATTCATGGGAAAAAAGCAAGACAGAAGCACTTCATAAAATGGTGGTGTCATTGCTTCAATTTATCGATGGCACTAGACCATTACTTATTAGTGACATTACGTGGCATTGCTTAATGCTTCATGTGATTTTACATTAACGGTAGCGATATGGGCGTAGGGACAGCGGGGACATAAAGTAGTGAGGCAGATGTGGTTGCCGAGAGAGGCAAACACTCAGGCAGTGATAACCCACAAGTATAGGGGATCGCAACAGTTTTCAAGGGTAGAGTATTCAACCCAAATTTATTGATTCGACATAAGGGGAGCCAAAGAATATTCTCAAGTATTAGCAGCTGAGTTGTCAATTCAACCACACCTGGAAACTTAATATCTGCAGCAAAGTGTTTAGTAGCAAAGTAATATGATAGTAGTGGTAACAGTAGCAAAAGGTAACGGTAGCAAAAGTAATGTTTTTGGTATTTTGTAGTGATGATAGCAATAGCAATGGAAAAGTAAATAAGCGAAGAACAATATGTGGAAAGCTCATAGGCAATGGATCAGTGATGGAGAATTATGCCGGATGCGGTTCATTATGTAACAGTCATAACCTAGGGTGACACAGAACTAGCTCCAGTTCATTGATGTAATGTAGGCATGTGTTCCGAATATAGTCATATGTGCTTATGGAAAAGAACTTGCATGACATCTTTTGTCCTACCCTCCCGTGGCAGCGGGGTCCTTATGGAAACTAAGGGATATTAAGGCCTCCTTTTAATAGAGTACCGGAACAAAGCATTAGCACATAGTGAATACATGAACTCCTCAAACTACGGTCATCACCGGTAAGTATCCCGATTATTGTCACTTCGGGGTTAATGGATCATAACACATAACAGGTGACTATAGACTTGCAAGATAGGATCAAGAACTCTCATATATTGATGAAAACATAACAGGTTCAGATTTGAAATCCTGGCACTCGGGCCCTAGTGACAAGCATTAAGCATAGCAAAGTCATAGCAACATCAATCTCAGAACATAGTGGATACTAGGGATCAAACCCTAACAAAACTAACTCAATTACATGATAGATCCCATCCAACCCATCACCGTCCAGCAAGCCTACGATGGAATTACTCATGCACGGTGGTGAGCATCATGAAATTGGTGATGGAGGATGGTTGATGATGACGATGGCGACGGATTCCCCTCTCCGGAGCCCCGAACGGACTCCAGACCAGCCCTCCCGAGAGGTTTTAGGGCTTGGCGGCGGCTCCGTATCGTAAAACGCGATGAATCCTTCTCTCTAATTTTTTTCTCCCGAAACAAAATATATAGAGTTGGAGTCGGAGGAGCTCCGGGGGGCCATGAGGTAGGGGGGCGCCCTAAGGGGGAGGCGCGCCCCCACCCTCGTGGAAAGGTGGTGGGCCCCCTGGCCTTCATCTTTTGCAGGTATTTTTTATATTTTCCAAAAAGTTGCTTTGTGAAGTTTCAGGTCATTCCGAGAACATTTGTTTCTGCACATAAATAACACCATGGTAATTCTGCTGAAAACAGCGTCAGTCCAGGTTAGTTCCATTCAAATGTAGCGACCAGACCTCAAACAGTCTGATCTCTGTGCTCCGGTGTCATCCCTGGATCAGTAATGCTGACACCACACAGTACTCGGAGGATTTATAGCAGAGTAGCAATCACACACTTATTACATCGAGTGTCTCAAAAGAGAACTTATTACAATAAATATGGCTTAAGGCCATCTAGTGACGATAACAGCGGAAGGCTTGGAAGATAAGTGAGTCCATCAACTCCAACGGCATCACTGAGTATAGAACCACGACCCTAAAAACTCCTTAATCGTCGTCTGAAAAGTCTGCAACATTAACGTTGCAGCCCGAAACGGGTCAGCACATGGAATATGCTGGCAAGATAACACATAGAGAGTAATGGAATGCAAAAACTATACTATATGCATATTTGGCTGGTGGAAAGCTCTATGGTTACTATTTTTGCATAAAGCCAATTTTTCCCTACTTCAAAGGAATAGAATTAATTACTATCATGGTGGTTGTGAAACATTGAGAATGGTTGATAGCATTCTCAATCCCAATTAAGTAACATCATTAAAACCCAACAATATTAATTTTAGAGTAACATGTTGAGATTCACATGAAAATCCAGGTACTAGATACTCAAGATGTCCATAACCGGGGACACGGCTAACCATGATTAGTTTGTTACACTCTGCAGAGGTTTGCGCACTTTTCCCCACAAGACTCGATCGCCTCTGTTTGGTTTCTCGCACTACAGGGTGTTTGAGAAGACGGATGACCGAGACATAGTCTTTCAGAAGCGCTAGCACCTTACGATCGGGTAGACCGTACCACCTACAACCCCTACATCTGCTAGTCTACCACTGTAAGAGTTCGCACAACTTAGTCAACTATGCCAGAGCCCATAATGGCATGTGGCTGCACACGGAAGTTTCTAGTATGAATAATCTCATGATCCCTTTGGGCCTGGGTGGCGGTCCAAAGAAAACAGGCAAGTCCTGGTAACCCCAGGTGCCTCAATCCACCCAGATGTGTGTTAGGTTGCCACCTTAGATAAACCCTTAATTTTTCAATCTCACATATGTCATGGATTTCACTCACCCAATCCACGTCTACTAGCATAGCATGTATAATAAGCAAATGTAGAAGTAACTCCCAAAGGTTTGATAATAAACAGTAATAGGTACTACCTCATCTACTTCCCATCCCACAGTTTAATTAGATCCTAATCATGCAATGTGTGAGGATTGATCTTATGCAATAAAACTGGGTTGTAGAAAAGGTATGATCAAAGTGTTACTTGCCTTGCTGATGATCCGCGTAACCTAGAGATTCAACGTAACAGGCGGCGCACTCCGGGTATTCTATCGCAGACAAACAACAAGCATACAATAAGTACTCATCTAATGCACAGGTAAAACTCAAATAGAAGATCTAACCAGAAGGTTCAACTTAAGAACTCCGGTTGGCAAAAGAATCAAATCGAACGAAGCAAAAGAAATCAAACGGCGTAAGAAAACAACTTCGTTCTAGTAATCTGGATCTAGGGCAAATTTTACAGTAGCAAAAACTTGTTTAAGTTGATTATTTGGAAAGAGGGTTTCGAGACGAAACTCCAGGCGCTTGAATCGCCTGATTCCGATAAACGAGCGAAAAGTTATACTAAAACGAAAATCGGATCAGAAATCGCGATCAGAAAATAACCGCGGAAAATCCGACGAAAAAGAAAAACGCCGAACAGATTTTTTTAAAAAAAAAAACTGCACGGAAAACAAGGCGGCGGCGAACCACAAAAGACGCGCGGCTCCGGCGGCGGCGGCGGCGGGTGGCGGCGGCAGCGGCGGCGGCGGGGCTGGGGCTAGGGTTAGGGTTTCCGGGGCTGGCGGCTGCTCTCCTCTCGGGCCGGCCTCGAGTGCTATTTAAAGGCCCAGCCGGCGGTCTCCTGGCCGGTTACGGCCCGAAGTCGGTTCGGCTCGTTTTTTTAAATCCGCTCGGAAGAAAAATAAAAAGAAATACTAAACGGACTCCAAAAATCATGAAATAAATTTTGTCGGGTTTCTAAAATCAAGCCCGATAAAGTGAACATTTATCTGGGCCCAAACTACAACTTCAAAAAACACGCATTTTTCCTAATTCAAATAAAAATACCGAAAACTCCGAAATAAAACTTATTTGATTTTTTTATTAAATCCTCAATATTTCTATATTTTGGGAAAGTCATTTTATTCGCTCTCTCATATTTTTGTAATAGAAATAACTGATGATAAAATAAATAAAATCAAATGATCCTGTTTACATAATTTGAGAAAACTCAAATACATAAATAACGAAATCCCCAACTCTCTCCGTGGGTCCTTGAGTTGCTTAGGATTTTCTAGGATCAAAACCAAAAGCAAAATAAAATATGATATGCATAATGACCTAATGTATAACATTCCAAATTGAAAATTTGGGATGTTACACAAATCATGCAAGTTAGAGTCCAAAACAAGGGCAAAAGTGTTTGTAAAAGTAGATACGACAAAGACGTATCAGGCAACATGTCTGCATTTGTCCCATTTTTATCTCCTCGGCGACATTTTCCTATGTGAGCACAAGAAATCTAGACATGCTCATTCTCATTTGCTTGTCCCCCAACACTCGTGACTTTCTTTCCTTTTTCAACCAAGAGATAGGTCCACTTCCCCCACCCTTCTCCATCCACCATGCTTTCTTCGTCTTTTCAACCAAGAGACCGGTTGGGTAGTAAGTATCTACTACTTTCCCCCGTTTCCTCTTAGAACCAAGTCCTAGATTCATGCTACAGCTTTCCCACTTTCTTCCCTGTTTAAACCAACTCTTAGAGTCGACTGTATGAACTAGCTTTCCCTCTAATAATAGTAAAAGTCTAGGTGGCTTTGGAACAGCGTACATAAGTAGAAAAAGATCCACACGAAGCCAATTGGGGAGCTGGGGCAGTAGAGCAAGGCAGGTTTCGAAGGAATATATACCTAAGGGTTGTCGGCATGTGGCAAAGACGGCATCGTGAGGCTGCATCTTGGCCACAATACGCAGGGAGGAAGAAGGGGTCGGAGGCCCTCCGGAGCCGGCACTCTCTCGGAGAGAACGGCACGGCCGCCGATCGGGACGCACGGGCAGCCGTTGGTCTCCTCCCTCGCCGCCGACGACAGCGTGAACGATGCACCTACACCCCTGCCCCGGTCGAGGTTGTCCGGCCGGATTTGTGACCAGCCGTGAGCTGAGAAAGAGTGTGGCCACCTATGTCTTGCTTAGATATGGAGAGCATGAGAGGGTGAACGAGAGGAACCTTAGTAAAGCAAGTGTTAAGGCTCCTGCTTATATATATAGTGGAGTGATTTTGTTGTACCAGCTTCACAAAAATGCGCTCCTCCTTTTACCCGCGAGTGGGTGTGAGAGAACTAGTGCGTGCGTGAACCGCTTCTCTTCGTGAGAGTACAATATACTATGCCCAAAGAACGTTCGCCACAAGAGTAATAGTATAAGTGTGTGACATGTGAGCTAAAATAAAATGTGTGCGACGTCTTTTGTTTTTTAGAAGTTCTGAGGGTAGGGTGTGAAGAGCACATATGTGTGTGACGTCTACCTGCAGATAGATGGTGGGTGCGAGAGGACTCGGGATGGTGCGTGTGTGCGAGAGAGAGCGGGGCACATATCAATGCAATGCATGTGTCCGTAAATCATTATCCGACAAACGTTCGCCACAAGCCTTTCCTGACTAACGCCGTAAGAACCGTTATCGGCATCCGACAGTGTCAGTTTTGCCATGTCATTTAACAGAACAGCCACTCCTCCTAGACACAAATCTTCCACGTGAGTGTTAGAAACTGCCGTATGCTCCCTCTGTTCCAAAATGCAGTGCATATAGCTTTATTGAAAATTCGAACCTCGCAAACTTTTACCGAGTTTTCGTGTATCAAATTGCACATGTAGAATACCCTGTATATATCATTTCATTCATCTTCGAGAGGTAACTGTAAAGATGGGTAGGAGTCTACAAAGAAAGACCATCGTATCACCTGCAGCAGTTGCAACCATCCTTTGGTGTGGAGGAATATCATACGAACTCTATATGATATGATTTTTATAGGATTTTTTCCTTTAGAGCCAATTGGTTCATTGGAATAGATTCATATACTCCACATTTCAAAGGAAATAAACATGATATCATTTCTATAGCTTTAGAGCCACTTTCATATGAATGGATTCCAATGCTCCCATAATTTCAAAGGAAAATAAACATGATCGTATATTCAACAGAAAAGTTCCGATGATATGGACCAAATTACATCTCTTTTCTAATCCCTCCTCATAGGAATTGAGATACATGGCATCTCTAGATTCAATACAGAAGTTCCTATGATGTCAACCAAATGACATCTCTTTTCCAATCCCTACTCATAGGAATTGAGATACTCCATGTCATCTCTTTCCCTACAACTTCCATGTATACTTCTTATATTCCTAAATAGCTAGTACAACCCACTAGTAGCTTTTTTCCAAGACATGCAACTATGGCACAAGAACTATATAGTGTGCGATGAACTTGAAAGATGGTCGCTCGATGAAGCTAATCTGACAGTGCAGAGATGGCAAATCCGAGCACTACTGGCCGTTGGATATCATCAACATTCCACCAGATCTGCCACATGTACAATTTAGAAGACTCCATGGTTGAACTTAAGCATAATGCACAAACCTCAAAACACAAGCACTTCTCCTTTGTTCTAGAATCTTCCGTATCATAATTGACTTTTTTCTAAATGAATTGCCATTATTTGTTTTTTACTTTATGCTTTACAATGCACAACCCCATGAATCTTAACATTTTTATAAAACTAATTGATTTTTAATGAGATGAACTATATTAACTAAACGAACATCTACATCATGCATATATGACTCAAAGCTTTACATGCTATAGTGTGTATTTATTCATAATTTGGTTTCGAAATCTCATGCGTTCAATGCATGTGTACCTTACTAGTTTTGAGTAGATTAGCAAATTTCACGCGGCCCCGGGTGCCCATGCGTCATTTCCTTTCGGTCGAACCTACGTCCACAATTTTTTGTACGTACTATATCTCCACTGGTCCCCGAACCCAAAATGCTACCTCATTCCCCTAAACCAAGCGGCCCACACATATTTAAGGCATCGACTTGAACTCAATCCCTCTCTCGTTTACTATGACGTGGCCCTTCATGCCCTAGTAGTACTCCTACAAACACTACTGCACATGCATCATCGGTTTTCTTCAAGAGGACGAAGGAGAAGCCGATTTGTAGTGGAGGCGCTTTAAAAAAAGATCTGTAGTGGAGACCCCTACCCTAGGGTGCCCTAGGTAGATGCCGCACGCATCATTGGTTTTCTCTTTTCTTTATGCTCTTGCGCCCTAGAGTGAAATGAGGGTTGCTTCGTCCGTCCAGCTTAATGCGGGAAAGGTGGGGCTTTGTGATTTGACCCCTCATCACTCATTTTCTACTACTGCGGTGCTACGACTGGGGTGCCTCCAATTCCAACCGCTGCACCGAACTGTAATTTGGTGCATCGCATGTGGAACAAGACGGTGGATGAGCCACATGTCGGCCAAAGGGGTCATGTTAAGTGTGTCGCCATTTTGTGTGCGGACTAGCCCTGCTTGAGTTGCTACGCCAACACGACAGGTGCAGCCTACCACTTGGTTTTGCTCCTTGGTGAATCCCGACTATATTGATCTAAAAAGATACATACTAAACTACCCTCTCCGTCTCGTTTTTTAGACGTCTCGGTTTATAGGGCGTGCACGTAGTTCTAGGTCATCCATTTAACTAACTAAATCTGAGTTACTATGTCACAAAAAGTATATCATTGGATTATTAAGCAGATGTAGTTTCTAAACATATACTGTTCATCACATACATAGCCAGTTAAATTCTCAACCTAGAACGACGTGCATGCCATGTAGTAAACCGATACAGAGGAAGTATAGTAGTAAAAATGAGGTGATTTTACCGAGCGATCGACGGGGGAGCATGGCCTGTCATGCGGTCCCACATGTCATGATGTACCAAGGCGATGCACGTGTCCCTCTTGAGGCAGGAGCAATACTACGTGGTTTGAGATGATGGCGAACCGAAGTGTGAACTATTGGTTGCTTCATACATCTGGGAAGGTGCGACATTGTGATTTGACGTCTCATTGCTCATTACTACTACTACTGGGGCAGTACGACTGGGGTGCGTCCCCTGCTGTTCTGCACTGTTATTTGGTGCTTGACACGTCGACCCGGTTGCTATATGTCCCACATGTCGGCAATAGGAAGTACATAATTCATGAAAGCGAGCGTCGATGGAGGAGTACAAGACACGGCTTGGGTTTTTGCTGCTTCGCGCGATCCATCGATACAAACCCGGACTAAAAAAGGCGAGGGCGGGTCTTTTCCCGCGCGGCAGGCAGGGGAGTTTGGCATAGTCTGTTCGAGGCAAGGAGGCAGGAAGGGAAGCAAGCAAATAAAGGTTGAGCGACTTAGTTTTTGGAAAAATCTGATTTTACGGAGTACGTACCCACTAGGGTTTATAGGGCTCATCTAAAAACATTCGTTTTTCTGTTTTATAAGTCTCAATTCTACTACTAGTAGTAGTACCATCACATGTTGGATTTCGAGGTGCGTTAGATCACCCGATGCAAGCAGTGTCAAGAGAAACCTCACCAATGCATGTAGAAGTTCATGGAAATTTAGTGGTCATTCATGCATTCGTTCTAATTAATGCCTCGATAAACATAACTTCTTGAGAAAAACGAGCGTACTAATTACTTGTGCAAACTAGGAGTACGAAATTAATTGGACCACTCACCGTCTACCTTGGTTGGAGAGATTTTGAAATTGAACCATAAACTGGAAAGGAGGGAGTAGTAACTTTTGTCTCGATTACTATTTGTGGCCTTGTATAGATGCAAAATGTATTTTTTTATAGTGGCCTTGTATAAGTAAATGGAGGGAGTACTAAAGAACATATATATTCCAAACAATATGATAATCTCTCTAACCAAGGTAGTAGGGACGAGGAGTAAATGGAGGGAGTAGTAAAATTTTCTCCTTGTCCTACGAGCCACCGTGCGTGTGGGCGAGGGACGGGCGTAAGGCATACAATACTACTACTAGTAAGCAAGCTTCACCTCATCCTGCGAGCCACCACGCCCGTGGGTGGGGGAGATGGTGTACTAAGCAAGCTTCTCCTCGTTTTGCGAGTTGACGGGACACATCAAAAGTACTCCAGAGTATAGAGCCTTGCCTCTAAGGTAGGCCCCACATGGTTTGCCTCTTTTTAACATAACGCGTCAGGTCGCATTTTGTTTGTTCACTCGTGGTAGACGATCCTCCCTCCACCAAGTGGACAACCAGTACACGTGTCAAATTACCACGTGGGCTGCCTTTTCGTATAGAAATGAGCTCCACCGTGTACCCGCACGGGTGTGGTTGGGAAAGAGACGGGAGTACATGCGCCGTGCGTGCACCTCTTCTCTTCGTGCATGTCCCCCACCTACGTGGGTGTGTGAGAGAGATACAAACCTAGACAAATGGCTTGTGCGGAATAACTACTCTTCGTAAGCCATTGTAAGAGTGGACAAAATGGTGAAGGAGGAAATAGGGGAGCGACGGAGGTGTGCAATTCTTGGCCGGCGTTTGGCCTCGTTTAAATAGGAGATTAAATAGACGGCGGACGGGAGGAGCTCGGCCGGTGTTGCGTTTAATGTCGGCCCGGTCATGAACGGACGTGTGTCCAGAGTGGGCTTCTCGGCTTCCACACGGCCGGGTTTCATGGAGGTGTTTGAATGTGGCAAGGAGGCGTGTTCAGTCGGGCATGCAGCGAGTGGCACCCTCGACTCTGACGTAGGACACCGCGCCATTCTTCCACTGACGTGTGGGCTCTTTGGGTACATGGCATGCATATCAGTGACCCAACGCAGGCAGCGCACAGCAGAGGAACCTTTGGTGGGCCAGGGCGGTCAGAAGCGGGCATTTCATAAACCGATGATTGTTCATTGAGTGTGACGTCATCCTTTTCATGTAGATAAGCCTACTATGTTGATAGCCCGTTCGATACGTTGTGATTCATAAAGACCACTGCAAACATCAATGTTCTGCTTATCACAGATAAGATTGATTAATACCCGTAACAATCCATGTCCTTAACAAAGGGTGCATGCACGTATAGGTTGAGCGTGTGTCTTGCGTAGTGTGTTGTGTGCATGCAGGCGTGCGAGTGTTGCGTGCATGCAAGGGTACGTTTCAGTGTTGCATGCATGTGTGCGTACGTGTGTGTGTTCGTGAGTGCATGTGTACGTGTCAGTGTTGCACGCCTGCATGCGTGCGTGTGTTCATTATGTGTATGTGTCAGTGTTACATACTTGCATGCGTGTGTGTCTTGCGTGCTTGCATGTGTACGTGCGGGGTGAGGCTACACGTCAGTCGACTGACTTTTTCATCTCTGGTCATTAGATTTTCCAGCCATTGGATACGAAATCAAGGGCATGCAGTTTATCATGAAACTCCACCCCCCTGAGCCGCCAGCCACCACCGGCCGAACCGCTGGCCCCCGCCGCCCGTGGCCGGCCCGCGGCACGACGCCGCCCCGCCTGCCCCGAAACCACTCCCCACCCCCGGTCCGCCGCCGCACCGGCCATCCTGCCCCCCCCCCCCTGTGCCAAGCTTTTTCTCCGGTGATCCCCACCCCACTGCCCAATCAATGCGCCCCCCACCGCCGGCGACTGCCAACCAGAGGTCTCACGACTTCGAGTACCCCCCGACGACTAATTTATTACCATTTTTGTCCTTCGCATACGCGCTAACGGGTGGGCCCTATGGTAATGTGTGTTGCTGAATGTGGACCGTTTGACTGGTCAATTGATCGTGTCATCAACAAATTATGGAGCTATATGGTGAGCCAGTGACCGTATGATCACCCTAAAATGTATTTTATTAACACATTACAGACTCAAACTACCATTTCTTTCTTTCATATACGGGCTGACAGGTGGGCCCCACGGTTACGCGCCCCGATGGTACAACACTAGTTGCGCCATGTGGAACATTTGATCGGTCAATTGATTGTGTCATCAACAAAATACAGAGTTGTAGGGGTGAGCCAGTGACCGTATAATCATGACATATATTTTTTAACACGGTACAGACGCAAGGGCTCATATATACGCACAAGCACTCGCCGCTATAAGCGCACACACGCACACCCTACCCCTATGAGCACCTTCGAGAGAGTGAGCCAGCATATGATCTTGAGATTTTACGAAGTCACCATAGGTGCCTCATAGTTGAGTGGAATGTCTCCTCCCACTGAACGCACATCGCCGGAAAATACTGAAATTAACCTAGGATAAATGCGAGCACCGGGACTTTAACCCTGGTGGGCTCGAGAAACCACTGTCCTCCTAACCATCCAACCACATGTTGGTTAGCATGACATAATGTATGTGGTGACCGTGATGAGCTTATTCTGAAGTCCAGTGACCATATCGTGCTTTCGCTTCAAATACAATGACCGTAAGTGTCGTCAACAAAATACGGAGCACGCATCAAATGCAAAGTCCGTCAGTGTCATCAAGAAAATACGGAGACGTATCATGAGCTAGAAACCGTATGATCACCACGAGAATGCATACGCTGACCGTAATGAGCATATTCTAAACTCCAGTGATCGTATAATGCTTTAGCTTCAAATACAGTGACCATCATGCGTGAATGTGTCGTGGGCATGCATACTTTTAGAGGGCCGAGAGATAGTTTGTGTGCATACGTGAAAGTGGTGTAGAAAGAGGGGATGTCCAGTGGAGATAAGGAGAGATATGCCCTTTGTTTCTCTTTCCCGTGACTAATATTTTAGGAGAATATATAAACATTCACAATGGAGAACAAATATTTTTGGATGCACCATGCAATTAACTTTCATGTATAACATTGTACTATTGTATATGCTTATTTTCTTAGTGGCCGATTGCGTGTGTGGTGTGGTGGGCACATCATTTCTAGTTGTGGTGGGTCAACATGAGGACTCATGGGTCGGTTCCATCCTACGCCACATAGGTTGGATCGAGACGCATTATACGAAGACCCATGTGGAGAACTCGGCATACAACACGAAGCTAGCTACCAGAGTCGCGGAGGACTCTATCCCCACTGGTGATAAGCCGACTATATATGATTTGTAACCCTAGGCCCCCAGTATGTTATAGAAGCTAGGGGGCTCGTTCGACGATATTATACACACACGCACAATGCCTGGTATTCACGTGTACTTTGTACACACCCCTATCACTAATATATAGTACCAGGAGTAGGCTTTTTCCTCAACTGCAAGGGTCCGAACTAGGGTAAAACTTTGCCTCGTATTACCATCCAGCCTAACAGTCAGGGATATCCTACCGAATGATATGGTGGAATCATATCTGCCAACTACTAAGAGAGAGGTGTATCTGGGGGGCAATGTGTGCGAAAGAGGCCTAAAGATAATGTGCATGCGGGAGACACATAGGTACATATATATATATATATATATATGTGTGTGTGTGTGTGTGTGTGTGTGTGTGTGTGCGTATAGAGGGTTAGTAGAGACCGTGCATGTGTATATATGCATGTGAGAGAAATAGTGTTTTCCAACTGAGATTAGTGAAAAGAGTGGTACATAGTAGTCAGAGAGAGAGAGAGAGAGAGAGAGATACAGAGAGAGCATGTGCATGAGACTCCCCGACACCCCGAGAGAGATTGTGAGCATGTGTGAAACAGAAATGCCGATGCATATAAAGTGCGTGCACTTATGCGGTAGATAGAGAGATATATAGCACGTTTGTGAGAACGGGCCGAGGCATAATGCATCTACGTGTAAAAGGCGGTTCTACACATTAAATTAAAATATAAATGGCATTATTATTTTTGGATGAGATCATGAATTTTGCAAATGGCGTATGGACGAAAATCGGTCTATCAGACACCCATACTCTATTGAATTCTAGCATGTGCATGTGTTTATTTCATATTATCAATCCATAGAATGAGAGCGGTTTGAAATACAGGCAATGGATGCTTTTGCAATTCATATATAAACATTAATTAGTGCACTCCATGTTGTTAGTGTGAAGCACTTTATACATTTGTCACTTGCATGAATACATTCCAAATTGCTAGCTATGAAATAGAATACATGTCGAATTCAACATAAAGAGGGTATCGAAGATTCAAATTCATAGGAAGTGCATTCATCTATTTGAATCCAAGATAATGGCATTTGTAAATCAGATGTAAAAGGGGGCATCAATCTTTGTTGTGCGTTTGAACATGCTATATATATTCATACGCATGTCTAAGGTTTTTTTTGCAACAAAGGAGATTATATCTGGAACCATGCATGAACTGAGGTAAGTTGCATATTTTTTAATATATACTCGTGTACAATGTATATTCAAATGTACCACCTCCATTCCAAAATAATCATAGCTTTAGGATTTTCAAGAGTAAAGATTTGTGAAGTTTGACAAATCCTGAATGTTCAATTCAAGAGAACCAAAAATGTCTATATATATTCATACGCATGTCTAAGGTTTTTTTTTGCAACAAAGGAGATTATATCTAGAACCATGCATGAACTGAGGTAAGTTGCATATTTTTTAATATATACTCGTGTACAATGTATATTCAAATGTACCACCTCCATTCCAAAATAATCATAGCTTTAGGATTTTCAAGAGTAAAGATTTGTGAAGTTTGACAAATCCTGAATGTTCAATTCAAGAGAACCAAAAATGTTAATGCTTCTGCTCCCAAATATTGAACGAAGCGCCAAATAGGCCTCTGGTCACCCGAAACCGCGTGAGACTAATGTTTGGTGGTAGGAAATTACTGTCCTGACGCTGGCCCGTGTAGCCTGTCGGCCCGATGTCCAAAGGTCTAAACCGGGGTAGGTTTGTAACTTCACCAAGACGCCAGTCTCAACCGCGTCCAAGAGGCATTCATACGCCGTGGGCGCCTAAACACCCATGTGCTCGGCCGAAATCTATCCCGCCCACATTTGGGACACTTGAGATTACTGTCCTCCCCCCAACCCGCAGTATGTCCGAAATTTTAGATGGGGGCAAAGTTTGTAACTTTCCCCAAATTTCAAACAAGCGCATCCCAAACCGAAACATTGTTCCCCCTTAAGATCCCCGCCTCCCTCCGTTTCCCCATTCATACTCCGTGGCGCCAAAACGCCCTCTCCACTAGCCGCGAAACACCAGCCCCCTCCATCCTCCACCCCATAGCGCCCAATCCACCACCGCCCTCCTCCATCACGCCGGAGCCGGTACCCCGACGTCGTCGTCCAACGCAACCGCAACCGCAGCGCCCTCAAGGACTTAGCAGCTGAAGCTAAGGTAGAGCTGCCTCCACGACGTCGACATGCGCCGTACCAGAACTACTCCGACCATGCCGTCCTGCGCCTCACTGCTGCCGCTCCACTGTCGCAACCGCCCACCGAACCGGAGCTGTTCCCGCTACGTCGTCGTTCGCCGCCTCGGATCTGCTTCCCCACCGCCGATAAACGGCCACCGCACCACACTCAAAAACTTGGCCATGGGTTTGTCCAAGGCTGCCGTCCTCCACAACTTCTCGTTTCAAGTGAACCACAAGAAGATCATTGGAAAAACAGAAGGAGGACACAGCACTGCCAGCAGAAAGAGGTACTCCTCTTCCCTTATTCGTGCAAACCTTACGTCTCTGCTCACACCGTATTCATCCCACGAAAGAAACTAGTTTAGCGCTCCTTGCTGCATCTTCTTCGTGATACTAAATGCACAAGGTTTCCTCCCTTTACTATTTCACCTTTGCTAGAGGTCAGTAGCCTGCCTGGATTTCAATTCAGGGTCAGTCGAACCGCAATTAAAAGAAGCAGCACCCGCTTAGGCGCGCGGAGCACCTAGCCCGCCTGTTCGCCGGGGAAGCGGCGCATCGGTGTCTATCATAGGGGTGTGGGGCGCAGGAGCTGCTTGCGCCCGATCTGGAGGTCGGCGGGTGTAACACCCCGAGAATCATGCTACAGTAACTCCACGCTAATGATGTCGGTCACCCTACTTACTAAGCTAATTGCCCATTGATTGAAAATGAATTCAAAATCAAAATTAAATTGCAAGTCAAATTTATACTTTTTCAAAAATGCAAACAAAATAGTTAGTGTTTTAGAAAATAATACCTAAGTATTTATCATGTAGAAACCAACCTCTTTTGACTTCCCATTTCCCCCCCTAGAAAATCAAACAATGGACCAACAACGCTTAAGTGGTCCATTTAAATTCAAACTGAAATTAAGGCCTTTCGAAAATAATCTAAAACCCTATGAATAGTTCCACAATATTACAAAGTATTTATGAGACAAGTTTCTTATGGAACAAATTTTATTTGGATCTAAAACAAATCAAAACAGAAAGTTTAAAAGAAAAAATGAAGAAAATGCTAGACACTTAGGCCTACTACTATAAGAGGAGGCCCAACCCACCTCCTCGTCTCCTGCTACCTCTCGCTACAGTGGGAGCAGGGGGATCGGGCGGCCATCCACGCCTCCCTGGCCGCCATGTCGAGCATCCAGCACCTCCACGAGGACGTTAAGGTCACCCCGACCTAGTAGACGAATATCCTAGCCCCAAATCCCTCGGCCTCTCTCTCTCCCTTTTGATTCGGAAGTTCGTCCGAGAGCTACTCTTCATCGACGTCATCATCGTCGCGGCCACCGACTTCCCCGGCGCCTGAAAAGTTGTCCAGGAGCTGCGCCATGGAGGTCTCCTTCGGCTACTTCTACCAGTTCGAGCGGGGAAGCACTGCATCACCGGGATCGACGCGTCTTCCTGGCCTATAGGCGCCACTGCCCCGCGCCCGATCTACCTCACCGGAGCTCCTCCGCCCTGCCGGACGCGCCCTCCGTCTCCCTCTATGAGCGCCACCCCGATTCCCCTCTTCCCCCTTCTGTCTTCCCGCCGTAGTCCGACGTCCGCAGCCGCCCAGTCTCCGGCCAGTGGCCGCAGTCACCGCGGACGCCCAGCCTCGCGCCTCTGCCCGCCAGCGCATGACGCATCCCTGCCTAGCACCGCCGTTGCCCTTTTGCTCCTCTACTGCTTGTTACTGCTCCGGCTCTATTCCGGGCACTACTGCTGCTGCCCTTGCGTTGCTGCTGCTCTACTAGTGCCGCTAGTTGCTGCCGATGCTGCTACTTGCTGACATCGCTGCTCATTGTTACTGCTCTCTACTGCTGCTGCTTTGCTCGCTGATGCCACTGCCTAGCCTCAATGTTGCTGCTGCACTTCTATACTGCTGCTTGTGGCTGGCCATGGCCGAGTGTGTTGCGTGGTGTGTTTACGTGTGTGTCTGTGTGTGTAGCCGGCCCTGTGCCAATTAGCTTAGGAGCTAATTAGTAGTTAGATTAATTAGTGTCTACCCTATGAATTAATAATAGCCCAGTAATTATTTTTGAATTAATAATAGCCCAGTAATTTCAGAATATTGTTTAAGCTTTGGAAATTAAAATAAAATAATCCGTAACTCGGATGAAAATGTTTTATATAAGAAAGCTGCTCAAACCGACGAGACGAATCTGAATACGCGGTCTGTTCATCTGTCACATGCCCCTAGCATGCTGAACATGTAACCGTCCCCACTCTTTCGTCTGTCCGGAAAATACCTAACACTGGGAAAACATTCCCGGATGTTTTCCCTCTTCGTCTGTATCACCTAGGATCGCGTTAGATCGCTCCTAGCACCGCCTATTACCATGTTGTGCTTTATGATGCTTTGTTTGTTGTATATTTCTTGTTTCTTCCCGCTCTTCTCTCCGATAGACCCCGAGACCGATGTTGCCCCTGTGATCGACTACGTCGACGAGACTTCTTCCTTTTCAGTAGAGCTTCCAGGCAAGCAAACCCCCCTTTGAGCATTCCGATATCGCCCATTTCTTTCCCTCTCATGCTTGCATTAGAACTGCTACTGCTTTCTCTATGGTCCTATTCTGATGCATAGCTTGTTTTTGTAACCTACTTATTGTTACCTACCTGCTTATCCTAAACTGCTTAGTATAGGTTAGTTAGTGATCCATCAGTGACCCCCGCCTTGTCCTTGTTGCCCCGCTTTATGTTTGATGACTCGATCAACGTGATCGACGTCCAGGCCCCGACACCGCACATCACCCCCTAGTTGTACGACTCTGCAGAGCTACTATCAAGTGACGAGGGTGACACCTCATACATTACTCCTGATGAGATCTTTGTAGTGTAGCTATTCGGTCATGGTCATCGAGGGTGATTTCCTCCTTAACCACTTCTGATACGACTCTGCCGTGCAACCCCTCAAGTGTGAACCTCGAGGGTGGTTCCTCTTACGTTCACCTTCATGTTTACATCAAGTGGAATCCATCGAGGGTGGTTCCTCAAGGGTCCCTTGATGTTAGACACACAGTTACTATGGTTACTATGACTCTACCCTGAACCAGGCTACTAAAGACGGGTCGGCCCTAAGAGGTACCCGCGCGAGCTTAATTGCGAGTGATGTGGAGTCGGGTTGACCTAGAAGGTGCCCGCGAGATACTTACGAGGCGTGGCCCGACAATCTTAGCCATTGCCGCAAGTACTTGAGACGGGGCGACGGGGTTACATCTTTCGTGAGTCTCTGCACGTGACCGCACTACCAACACACCAATGGTTTGGATATTTGATCAGAGGGGCCTCTGGCCTGTTAGCACTTACCATCATGTGGGCATTGTATGGGCGTTCTGCGTCGTATGCATCAGCTGAAGCTTAATAGATGTCAGCGACTGAGCGGCACGTGCCGGGTTGGACTGGTAAGCACCTGCCTTTTTGAAGGAGGTAGTTAGGTGTGCTCACCGGCCACATATGCAACGTGTAGGAGTTCCCCGGAGAGATGGCCCATGACCCTGGGGGCATAGGTTTAGTCCGGCGTGCTGACCTCTCTATTAAGCCTAGGTCGGCTTGCGGCATATTATTTGGCCGAGGACGGACATGACCCAGGAAAGTGTGTCCGGCCGGAGTTAATCAGGCGTGGTGGGTAAGTTGGTGCACCCCTGCAGGGAAGAAAACATCTATCGATAGCCTGTCCTATGGTAATAGACACTTGGAGTTGTATCCCGATCGATACAACTAGAACTGGATACTTGTGATGAGAATCGTATTGTGATGAGAAATGGATAGTATGGCTCTGGGATTTCTTTCTCGCAGGGAGTCGATAAAGAATCTCTGGCCGAGGTTGATAACACTACTACTACTTTACATTATGTTGATCTATACTCTTCTATATGCTGCAAGATGCTTGAAGATGCTTGAAGATGTCAGTCTTTGATAGGCTAGGCTTTCCCCTTCTCTCCTGGAATTCTGCAGTTTAGTCCACAGATACAACCCATTCGTTTGATACATATGCATACTTAGTTTAGATCTGATGTAAGTCTTGCGAGTACTTTGGATGAGTACTCACGGTTGCTTTGCTACCTCTTTTTCCCCCATACCCGATTGTTGCGACCAGATGACGGATCCCAGGAGCCAGACGACACCACTGATGATTACTACTACCCCGAGGGTGCCTACTACAACATGACGATCATTGACGACTTGGAGTAGTTAGGAGACTCCCAGGCAGGAGGCCTTGCCTGTTCGATCATTCTTGCTTTTGTGCTAGCCTTCTTAATGTGGACTTGTTTAAGTTATGTCTGTACTCAGATATTGTTGCTTCCGCTGACTCTTGTGTATTCGAGCTTATGTATTCGAGCCCTCGAGGCCCCTGGCTTGTAATATAAAGCTTGTATTATTTTAATTTGTGTCTAGAGTTGTGTTGTGATATCTTCCCGTGAGTCCTTGATCTTGATCGTACACATTTGCGTGTATGATTAGTGTACGATTGAATCGAGGGCGTCACAAGTTGGTATCAGAGCCGACTGCCTGTAGGTATCCCCCTTTCCAACTCCTTGGCCGAAGTTGAGTCTTGTCACTAAAAAAACTTTTACTAACATTGGTTGTGTGGCTTATGGGCCCACATCGCCATATGGGTGGTATTAGGATCTTTTACTCCTCGTCTATACTCTGGGAATCTGACCTCTCTTCTATTCGGGTTAAATGATTTTGTTAACTCTAACTCTAGGTTCTCGTAAATACTTTCTCCCGGAGAGCCCCTCACTCCAGATGATTGCTTGGTGCATCAAAGGATTTCGAAGATACTCTCCGATGTTCTCTCGAGAATTTGTGCCCATTGCTTTGGCAATTCCCTGCCACCAAAATATCCTTATGGATAAATACTTACACTTGTCGTTCTTACTTTTATTCCCAGTTGGTCTTGTTATTACAATATACCCCGAAATTCTCTCTATTGTTCCGAGAATTCTTTGTGCCTACTGCCTTGCAGTTCTTTACCGCCTGAATACCCCTACGGATAATTTCTCGCACTTACCGAGTATCCGCTCATCCCCTGTTGATTCATGTATTTCATAAAAGTCTTCAAAATACCATTCGATCTTCCAAAAATCCTCAACAGCCTATTGCTCTTGAAATTCTTGCTTGCTTGCATTAGGATTAATCCCATAAGTCTGGTAATCTTATTGTCATCCTTTGTCGTTATTATTTTGAGTCCCTTGATTCAATGTGTTGCGAGTGCACGTAATCCTCAATCAGATCCTAGAATTCCTCCTTCTAGCTCAAACATTATTTTAAACATGAGCTGGATCTCGACCAATCAAATTGTCATCAATTGTACCCCTAAGGCTATTCAACTTATCCATCCCTAATCAGAGCATTGCTTCTGATCCCTTGTCATGGAATTCATAATTCCTTTGTTAATTAAACTTTGAGTTAGTCAGATGTTTCTATAATCTCATCTCCTTGCATTCTTTCTTCGTTTGGTTGGGTACCGATACCCACATCAACTCTGTTATGGGTCATTAGATCCTTTGTTGGACTACCATCCGATAGTGCCCTTCATATTTAATCACCTTGTGAATTCTTCCATGATACATAATGCCTTTGGTAAATTGTATCCCCTACTTTTGTCTACCATGCTCTACTTCCGAGCTTGAGTTAATTACCTTTGAAGTTTTTGCAAATGTTTCTAAGATGCCCCGACGGGTTGAACTAATGCTTTCCCTAATTTGTGTGAACCCAAAAATTTCTATGGGTCATACTCTACTGGTGTTACGCCGGATAAAAATTTCTACACTACAACTTTGTCAAAAGCGAGAAGTAAATGAGAGGTTATGCATTGAAAAAGTGGGAGTCGACCTTGAACCTTTGTGTTCATGCCCATGGACCCAATGTAGAACTTATCATGGAAGCTGCTTGCAAAAATAATTATTTCTTTGGTACAAGCTCATCTTGTATCTATAAATTGATCCTTTGCAATCGTGGTTCTGACCATGATTGTTCCCATTGGATTTCATTTCTCGGACAAGTTAAAGCAGTTGTCTTCTGTAGATAACTGCATCTTCGCAACCTCTATTTTGATCTTCCATCGAGCATTACCCTCCGGTATCTTGAGAATAACAAAGAACCATGTTTCCTCCTACGAGTCTTCATCTGGTATTGCTTCTCATTGATTTCTTATTTCCCTGGGTTTTGAGTTGTTAGTCACTCGAGAACGCCGATAAGTGAATCGATTCCACACTCCGATTCTATAACTCTTAAGTAATTTTTGTTCCTTATGAGTTTAATGATCCTTCAAGTCATTCCCAACGTGTTAGACTATATCATTTTCGTGATGATTTTAACTATGTTACCTGGTCCTTCTTCTCGGAGCATGGATTTTGACGATGAGGTAATCTTACGTCGATCTTCCTCGTCATATCTTTTCGCCTTGAACAGCAAGCTGGATTTCTAGTTTGTGTCGTACACGTGGTTCTAGTAATCTTTCTCTTCATCATCCCTTGACTTGATGTTATCGCCGATTGATTACATCTTTATAAAATCTCTTCATAAATGTGTCGTGATCATCATCAACATCCTGAGCTCTTCCAGGATATTAATCGAATTCATGATGAGAAATTCAATCCTTACCCCTCGATGATTTGTGTTATCATCGACAACATCCTTGCCTTTCCCAACACAAACTTGTTCATATAATTTTGGAAATACATCCTTTTTTTACATGTCGATGGAATTTTGCTGAGCCCGTCGGCCACACCCTCATCTTTTCCTTGCTGAAATTGTATGACTTATTTTCTAAGTGGTTTCTGATGGATCCTTTGTGTATCCAAAGTCTGACCTTTGCTTGAAGACCATGGCAATGCTATCTATAAGCATGACTGTGGTACTCAAACCTCAACAAGAGCATTGGAAGCGCAATGCTAAGTTTTCTTTATCCAAACACCGTTTTATGGGTAATGTCATGAAATTTCTTTCCCCTTTCCTAAAGGGTTTTCTACAATTATATCTCGTCATGGATATCATGCGCTGCTTGTCCTTGGGAATGACATACCCCCTGAATTATGTGTTTAAACACATTTTTCCTTTCCATTGTTCGGTTTAGTCTAATAATCACATTTTCCTTTCCATTGTTTTGTTTAGATCACATTTTCCTTTCCATTGTTTTGTTTAAACCTTCTTGAGGTTTATATGATCTAAGAAGTAATAAGTCACTGCTTTTGTAAGCACCTCGGTGTACAACTCTGTCAGTAAGAACCTGTTACTATTGTTGATGACATTCCGGTAACCACCGATGGACAAAAACTTTGCCTATTGGCCCGCCTCGTTCAACGAGCAGGAAGATGGTTCTCTTCGTCCCTCGCCCTTGGTACCAACACTGATGCCAACATAACTAACAGGCTATCTTCTGACTTTCCCAGCTATACTGACTGTGCAATATGTCAGCATCCTTCCTACTTTTGAACCACATGGTGGGCCCATAACCCATAGTTTCACAGGATCGAAACCTGACTCTCCTGTACATCCTTGACTCTGAAGTATCCTTTCCACTTGCCTTCGTATGTAATTCATGAGCCACCGTCCTAGAGATAATCTATTCTGCTATCAGACACAATACTTATTCCGCTACTCTGAACCCCCTTCACACTCTACTTCGGGTATCAAACGATTGCTTACCCATTTGAAACTTTCGTACCCCCCTATAATGCTCTCGAGGTGTTTCATGCAAACAACTCGAGAGACACTATATGCTTCTTCCCCCGAGTTAATCATTCGATGCTCAATCTTGTTAAAACCCGTCCTTACAGAGTTTCCCCTCTCATCCTTTCGTAAGTATGGTGAAGATCCTGAAGGGAGGGCGATGACTTCATCATGATGCCCTGATGCAACAAAATGAAGGCATCAACGAAAGGGATCAACTTCTTCGAGAAGGGCAACCAAGACCGCGGAGATTCGTTAGAATTTCGTAACCAACTCTTTCCCCCTTACTCCACCTCTTAAATCTCGGGACGAGATTTCTTGTAGTGGAGGAGATTTGTAACACCCCGAGAATCATGCTACAGTAACTTCACGCTAATGATGCCGAATCACCCTACTTACTAAGCTAATTGCACATTGATTGAAAATGAATTCAAAATCAAAATTAAATTGCAGGTCAAATTTATACTTTTTCAAAAATGCAAACAAAATAGTTAGTGTTTTAGAAAATAATCCCTAAGTATTTATCATGTAGAAACCAACCTCTTTCGACTTCCCATCCCCCCCCCCCCCCCCCCCGAGAAAATCAAACAACGGACCAACAACGCCTAAGTGGTCCATTTAAATTCAAACTGAAATTAAGGCCTTTCGAAAATAATCTAAAATCCTGTGAATAGTTCCACAATATTACAAAGTATTTATGAGACAAGTTTCTTATGGAACAAATTTTATTTGGATCTAAAACAAATCAAAACAGAAAGTTTAAAAGAAAAAATGAAGAAAATGCTAGACACTATGGCCTACTACTACAAGAGGAGGCCCAACCCACACCACGTCTCCTGCTACCTCTCGCTACAATGGGAGCAGGGGGATCGGGCAGCCATCCATGCCTCCCTGGCCGCCGTGTCGAGGATCCAGCACCTCCACGAGGAGGTTAAGGTCACTCCGACCCAGTAGACGAATATCCTAGCCCCAAATCCCTCGGCCTCTCTCTCTCTCTTTTGATTCAGAAGTTCGTCCGAGAGCTACTCGTCATGGACGTCGTCGTCGTTGCGGCCACCGACTTCCCCGGCGCCTGAAAAGTTGTCCAGGAGCTGCGCCATGGACGTCTCCTTCGGCTACTTCTACCGATTCGAGCGGGGAAGCACTGCATCGCCGGGATCGACGCGTCTTCCTGGCATACAGGCGCCACTGCCCCGCGCCCGATCTACCTCATCGGAGCTCCTCCGCCCTGCCGGATGCGCCCTCCGTCTCCCTCCGTGAGCGCCACCCCGATTCCCCTCTTCCCCCTTCCGTCTTCCCGCCATAGTTCGACGTCCGCAGCCGCCCAGTCTCCGGCCAGTGGTCGCAGTCACCGCGGACGCCCAGCCTCGCACCACTGCTTGCCAGCACATCACGCATCCCTACCAAGCACCGTCGCCGCCCTTTTGCTCCTCTGCTGCTCGTTACTACTCCGGCCCTATACCGGGCACTTCTGTTGCTGCCCTTGCGCTGTTGCTGCTCTACTAGTGCCGCTAGTTGCTGCCGATGCTGCTACTTGCTGACATCGATGCTCGCTGTTACTGCTCTCTACTGCTGCTGCTTTGCTCGCTGATGCCGCTGCTTAGCCTCAACGTTGCCGCCGCGCTTCTATACTGCTGCTTGTGGCTGGCCATGGCCGAGTGTGTTGCGTGGTGTGTGTACTTGTGTGTCTGTGTGTGTGGCCGGCCCTGTGCCAATTAGCTTAGGAGCTAATTAGTAGTTAGGTTAATTAGTGTCTACCCTATGACATGTGGGTTCCCTGGTGATTAAACTAAATAAACAAAATCAATTCAACTACAGTCAATGACATCTGGGCCTCGCTGAACAGTACCCACTGTTGACTAGTCACATGTTGACTTGGTTAACCCAGCCCTTTGGTCCCACCTGTAAGCCACTATGGTTATCCCATAGTTGGGTACACATAGCTTTTTTCTATTTATTTTCGATTTAATAATAGCCTGGTAATTTTAGAATATTGTTGAAGCTTCGGAAATTAAAATAAAATAATCCGTAACTCGGATAAAAAAGTTTTATATATGAAAGCTGCTCAGAACGACGAGACGAATCCGAATACACAGTCCGTTCATCTGCCACATGCCCCTAGCATGATGAACATGGAACCGTCCCCACTCTTTCGTCTGTCCGGAAAATACCTAACACCGGGAAAACATTCCCGGATGTTTTCCCTCTTCGTCTGTATCACCTAGGATCGCGTTAGATCGCTCCTAGCACTGCCTATTACCATGTTGTGCTTTATGATGCTTTGTTTGTTGTATATTTATTGTTTCTTCCCGCTCTTCTCTCCGGTAGACCCCAAGACCGATGTTGCCCCTGTGATCGACTATGTCGACGAGACTTCTTCCTTTTCAGCAAAGCTTCCAGGCAAGAAAACCCCCCTTTGAGCATTTCGATATCGCCTATTTCTTTCCCTCTCATGCTTGCATTAGAAGTGCTACTGCTTTCTGTATGATCCTATTCTAATGCATAGCCTCTTTTTGTAACCTACTTATTGTTACCTACCTGGTTATCGTAAACTGCTTAGTATAGGTTGGTTAGTGATTCATCAGTGACCCCCGCCTTGTCCTTGTTGCCCCGCATTATGTTTGATGACTCGATCAACGTGATCGACGTCCAGGCCCCGACACCGCACATCACCCCCCTAGTTGTATGACTCTGCAGAGTTACTATCAAGTGACGAGGGTGACACCTCATACATCATTCATGATGAGATCTCTGTAGTGTAGCTATTCGGTCATGGACATCGAGGGTGATTTCCTCCTTAACCACTTTCGATACGACTCTGCGGTGCAACCCCTCAAGTGTGAACCTCGAGGGTGGTTCCTCTTACGTTCACCTTGATGTTTACATCAAGTGGAATCCATCGAGGGTGGTTCCTCAGGGTTCCCTTGGTGTTAGACACACAATTACTATGGTTACTATGACTTTACCCTGAACCAGGTTACTAAAGACGGGTCGGCCCTAAGGGGTACCCGCGCGAGCTTAATTGCTTGTGATGTGGAGTCGGGTTGACCTGGAAGGTGCCCGCGAGATACTTACAAGGCGTGGCCGGGCAATCTTAGCCCTTGTCGCAAGTACTCGAGACGGGGCGACGGGGTCACATCTTTCGTGAGTCTCTGCTCGTGACCGCACTACCAACACACTAACGGTTTGGATATTTGATCCGAGGGGCCTCTGGCCTGATAGCACTAACCATCACATGGGCATTGTATGGGCGTTCAACGTCGTATGTGTTTTCGCAAGACAAATATTTATATTTATCCGCGTTGGCATTTTAGGTGCGGGCGTGCCAGTATACGAGTGTATACAAGTAAAAATAAAAATAAACACACAAAATGATGCGGAGAAAACTTGTAAATCTTTATTGCTGAAGATATACAAATCTCATTTTACATGCTCTTGGTATAGCATCTGACATACAAAAGACAATTGCATAATTCTCGACTCCTAGGGCCTCGAAGGGATCCCTAGTTAATTACATTCATAGCATATCTATGAAAGACCTCCGATTAAACTGCCTCAAACGGTCATCATCATTACCAAACTCATGGCTTCTGTCTCCAAGGCAAAAAGAATATGCAAGTGCTCCAAGACAAATAATAATCTCGCCATGCCAAAACTTATGGATTCATGCATCAACCAAACATGGGATGTAGATCAAGTCTCAAGGATAAAATTAAATGGATAGTTCGGCCTCGTCGGTCACGAACATCATGTATCCCGCCTCGTCGGTCAGGAAGTGTATGTGAGTTCCGGCCTCGTCGGTCACGGAAGAAAGTGTACTGAGCGTGGACTTGAAGATGAACCCTCGTTTGTTTGAGAAACATGATTCTGCAAAATTTCGTCAATGGCGTCTTGTTTATTCCGGTGTAGATGGCCACATCTTTATTACTATTGGATTATCTCATGATGAGAAATCATCCTTTGTATGTCACGTGATCTCCTTGACTCTGTGCTCTAAATGTACATATACTGAACCATGCATGATGTTGGCTTTTGTGCAGCTATATTTCTTTCCCTTGTAACTCCACACCTATATACAGTTTTGTCTATCAACATGAATCCATAGCCTTCACTGATGGATAAACCCAAAATGCATGAAAATCACTTGGCCATGAAATGTCTGCGGCGACGATTGAAGCGTCAGGTAGAGCCGCGAGACGTTATAACGTTCCTTTTTCTTTTTCCATATCAAACCGTAACACATCTGTGGCGACGATTTGATCGCCATGTAGAGCCACGGGATGCAATGCCGCTTTTTTCCTCATGTCAGACCGTGAAACACCTATGGCAGCGATTAGATCGCCATGTAGAGCCACTAGATGCCACCAAACTCTTTTGTTGATCGGGCCATGGAACGTCCGCGGCGACGATTAGATCGCTATGTAGAGCCGCGGGACACCGTTGAATTCTTTTTATAGATCAAACAATGGAACGTCCGTGGCGACGATTAGATCGCCATGTAGAGCCGCGAGACGCCATAAAATTCTTTTTCTAGATCGAGCAATGAAACATCCGCGGCGACGATTAGATCGCTATGTAGAGCCGAGAGACGCCACAAAAGAATGAACAAAGAGAAGAAAAGAAATAAAGGAAATGAGTGGTCATATGCAACCTTCATATGATTTACTCACCATATGGCTGTGCCATCGACGCCGGTCACGGAGGGGAACGCCAGACAAAGAAATGGAGATGTGTGTATATGGAATGAAGGTGATATGAAGTGTGTGTGTGTGGGGGGGGGGGGGGGGGTACGGTGAATGGCAGTGAAATGAGCGTGTAAATGGCGTGTGCGTTGCGAGTGAGCTGAACCTCCTTCGCAGTCACTGGAGCAGCCTTTTTATAGCATCGTCTCCACCGGCTAGCTATGCGAATAGATAGGAAGATAAGCACGAGAGATTAGCGTCGTCGCCGCTGCCGTTAGTAACAATTAAACAAATCTTATCTCTAATCTCTCGGCGTTGTTGAACAAAAAAGCAACAAACTCCTTGGCCAATACTTATCTCTTCATGGATTTAGTCAAGCCCAACGGATCGATTTTCTCTATCACTAGCGACCATGGACCTTGGTTTTGTACCAACATCAACACGTCCAACTAGCAGCAGGCCTGTATAAGATTTTACTACTTCAACACACCAAACGTTTGCCTGGATAGTTGTTGACCGGTTGAACCATGCATGCACACACGATTTATTCCATTAGCAAACTGGTTGATCAGCCACTACTAAATCCTTTTGATCAACCAAATGCATGCGTTAATGTGACTAGGCCTGAAAATTCATAACCATAATATGTTTTCCCCTTTGAAGATCACCAACTATTTATTTATGAGAGAAATTTGATTTTTTTTATCATCAATTATATACTCATTGACATGATCTGACGAGGGTCTGCTCATACCAGATAATCAAATATATATGTGCATCACATGGAAAAAATGGAGTCAAACAAATGCCCCTCGCCAAGTTGAGTTCAAATGCGAAGTAATTTGGACTTAACTTTGGCGAAACAGTATTGCCGTATCTCATCCGAAAAACTCAATCTCAACTGTCCAAGATAACTCAGACACCCAAACCATCATGCAGACCCAAAACCTCCTTCAGATCCGCAACAACTCAGCCAACCTGCAGATCATCTACAAACAACCATCGTTATCTTAAACTGACTACACTATAAATACCCATGCACTCCTTGGCTTAGCCATTAAAACTTTTCTCCCAAGTTCCTGGCGTACGCAGCCGCACCTCAGCCCACGCAACAGGACAAGGCTTCCTCCATCGTGACTCTCAGGTAAAGCTGAATGCGTTGTTTTGCAATTGCTTTCTCCTTTCCTTTTAATAGATTATGTATGGGCGCTAAACTTATCGTCAGCTAGCAATCTTCTGCAAAACGATCTATACTAGATTTCAGCCAAACTGCAGTTGGAGGCAGGAAAGAGTAGAGTTGACAATGGCGAACTTCTTAATTGGTTAAAGGTTGCAGTTGCTCACTAGGGAGCTTTGCATAGAGTCATCAAGCTAAAACAGATCTTGCGCCAAGTTCAGTCACAGCTGTAGTTCGCCGAGGACAGGGGCGTCATCTGCTGTACTTTGTGTGAAGTAGTCCTCGTTAGGCTGAATCGAAGGGACAGTTGACGAGAGATAGCACCCTGAAGCACGACAGTGTCATCTACTGTATTTCCTGCATAGTAATCCTTGTTAGGCTGAGTTGGAGGCCCAGTTTGATTGCAGAAAGCTACCACTACCTGCCATCACTGATTGCCACCAGATTGTTCTGAAACCAAAGGAAATTGCTGGAGTACTAAACATATATTCGCGTCATCATGACTTTCCGCTGGGTAATCTTCGTCAGGAAAGAACAGAAATATATACAATGGTGGATGTCGTTCTGCTTATTGGTTGCATGGTCCTCGTCAGGTTCAGTTTCACTCAGTTGAATACTTGAGAAGCATTGTGCTGTGTCATGACAGATTCACACCTTGATAAAGTGTCCCAGTAGATGGCAAAGGTGGCATATTATTGCTTCAGAAACTTATCTAGTGAGAGTCGAAACTGAATTAGATGACTGCCTCTGTTTTTTCTTTTATCCGTTTGACAGTACCGCCATCTACCCGCATCTCTGTTGTAACCATTTCTTTTACTCTTATGCAGTTAAGAAATCTTCCTTGTTCTTGTTGAATGCATAATAATTTCTTTCGGCGCCATGGGAGCAGGCCCTTTGCAGATCGGGAAGGGCCTAGGGAAGAATACGACGGGCATATCATCGCTGGGGAGCGACTGCAAAGGAACAGAGACGACCACCACAGTTTCGGTCGTGGGAGGGGTGGTTATAATCCTCTGTTTTACCGCCACAATTTCAGTCATGGAAGGAGAGGCTATAATCATCGGCACTACCGCCACAATTTCAGTCGTGGTAGGGTAAACCACAATTCTTTGCCTTACCGTCACACTGTTACTCGGGATTTTAGAACAGAACATTCTTCTGATTACGATCGTCAGCACAAGTCTGAACTTGACATCTCTGATATGAGTGATAAACGCACGAAAAGCACTACAGAGGGTGGATCCTTGGCTCAAAGAGAAAAACAGAAGGTAAATGCAAACCTACTTCTCCACCAGTCCGTCGTATATTTTATATGCTATTCCCTTTCTTACTTAAACTCCCCTTTTTTTAAAAAAGAAGGCTCGTCAAGGCCGTGCTTCCTCTCAAACTGAAACTAGCCACATCAGTGATGGTGGCACAGATATCGACAAAAGCGCAGGCGACGATGGTGAGGGCGTCATTTGGGAAGAATCGCATGAGGTTTATAATGATGACGCACTGAAGTTACTTGATGTTGACAAAGATATTGAGGATGATGATATTGAGCCTTACATTACTGAAGCCGCTAACTTATTGGGCTTTGAGCGCACACATAGGTTGAAGATCCAAGCCGTGCCCCTTGACAAATGCAAAGTCCCCACACCTCCTCAACAGTTAACGAACAAAGTCCTCCGTTTTGAAGGATTTCAGTATAAAATGAACTTGTTACAGCAGATCAGGACACAACTTTTGTTGTTTTAGAGCCAATTTCAAAAGAGGCGCCATCAATCATTATTAACACCCTGGCACAGGAGTTCATACGCAATCCTGCGAAGCAGTGGCATAACGATTCTTCCCTTCAACTTTGTACTGCAATCCCCTATAACCATAAACTGTTGCTTTGGGCTCGGATGATGCTCATATCAGAGGAAGACAAGGAAATGTTGCTCAAGGCTGATATCTTCCGTGGTGTATTGGCATCTCTTTATCATGTTCCGATCAATCCTTCACTACTTGCTGCCTTTCTTACATTTTGGAACACTGACGGACATACCTTGATTACTTCTCAAGGGGAGATGGGCTATCCCCTTATAGCTATGTATGATGCTATGGGCATTCCAATTTCTGGGCACCTTTATGAGGAATATTTCCCATTGCCGTCTGAAGTTTCAGAGATTGTAAAAGTCCTTCACTCAGCCTATGCTGATATCTGGGTGTTGCATCAGAATGGAAGCTCTTGTAAAGTCACTCTTCAAAATTGGTTGGATTATTTTATAGGTATGAAAATAATATATATATTTTTACATATACTTCTATTCAACCATAGTGTCTTAACCTGGACGGCATATATCATTGTAGGAGAAGATCTCGGAGCTGTTGGCAAAACTGAAGCAAGGGTGCCAAGTCATTTCTATGCTGATCCTGAAGATCCCTTGCTCTCTCATCTAGAGTTTCGTACGTTGTCTTTGCAGAAACGCTGGTCGGCTAGATTTGGCAACCATGTAATTTTTTACAAGCAGACATATGAACGAGAAATATACCGTGCCGCCTTCATCGCAGCTTGGCTATGCACATACTGTGTTCCTATCAATATGGGGTCCTTTATTCGGCCGGAGGTCTTCTGTGCTGCAGCTAGACTTGCTCAAGGGATCCGTCTTGCGATTGGTACGGCAAGCATGGCCTATCTTTACCAAAGTCTTGATAATGTTTGTCAAGAGATTATAGCCGGATCAAAGTCAGCAAGTGAGTGCCAACTGCCATTACCTGCACATTTTATTATGGGCTGGTTCTCCTCTTATTGGAAAATGACACCTTCACAACCAGCGGTGAATCCAAAAATTACTCACTTCCCGCCGTTCGTGACGGACGCATGGAGAATCACATCTACAGCAATTGATCTGTTCAAAGCCCATCAGTTGTTCCTTGACTCAGCTGCAGATAGCAAATCTCTGCTTTCCTTATCTTTCTTGGGGAAATCTCGCATACGTTTCCCTCAGTCAGAGTCTGAATTTTTGATAAGTGATGCACGAGAAGCCACAGATGGTGGACGCCGTACTATCCGTATTACAACTATCGACATGCTAATCAGTTGTGGTGTGGGTGCTGTTACACATACTCAATGTCAACTCCATCACAACTTGGTATATTCCCCTCATCGTTTTGCTCGGATGCATGGGTGTGATCAAGATGTCCCTGACTTCCTGATGGAAGGACCCAATGGAGAATATCTTCTGCAGTTTTCTAGTTATTTGAAGGGCACCCGTGAGGAAACAATTGAGCACCTTCAGCGACGACACCTGGCTTACTACTTTCCAACCGGTCATCAGCTTCATTTACAGCCCTTGTCACGGCGAACCAAGCGCTCTATTGAGTATGTGACGTGGTGTACATCAGCACTTGGTTTCCTCACTAAAGCTGATATGATCTGTTCAGGTCAAGAACCATCATCTGCTCTCCAGAAAGGGGAGATTGAAATACCTTCTAACACAGGTACATATTCCTCTTGTAGCATTTTCTTTAAGTCTAGCTAACAAAAATATATTTGGCTGTAGCAATTTCACGTACATTGAAGATCCAGAAGAAAAATTCAACAAAGATGAATCTTGCCTCCACTAGTGACGAAGGAAATAAGGCAGCCCCTAATTCAGGTAACTGCAGAATTTCATTGTTCATACTAATGTCATGCTGCTGTTCTCTTGTCTTTTCAGGTGATAACATTTTTTTAATACAGGTGTTCCTACCATCGGCGGCGTCACCAAACAGAAGAGGACTCGAGCTAGTTGCCGTAACAAGAAAAATAAAATGGCCCCTGAATGTAAAAGATATTCCTCTTCACTGAAAACTAACCGTTCCTTTATTGAACTATTGCAAGTCGAGCAGTGTACTGATCATAAATAATTGTATCCCCTTTGTAGCTTCACTCGAGCCTGCCACTGTCCATTCATCGATAGAAATTCCTCATGCTTCAGATATCAAGACAAATATGACTTCGCCTAGATTAGGTAATGAGAACTGTTTCTTAGCATTAAATAATTGTCTTTTTTATGTTCTAAACTTGCTCCTGTTCAAACCATGTATATCTATGAACAGAACAAATAGCTGCCAAACAGTCTGACACACTGCCTACTGGAAAGAGAAACAAATCCAAAGCGATGGCTGCTCGATTCCTCAGAATTTCCCATGCTCTCATAACTGATCACGGTATAAAGAAGGATGTGGTTACTACTGACTCTCGTGATCCTATATCTGCTGACAGCGGAATGTCACCACCCCAAGAGACCAACATTCTTCAGACAGTTGGAGAAAAACGTTCCTCCCCTCACCGTGTAGCTGAAGCAGAGAAATGTAGCTTGGAGAACCTCAACACTGAAGACAAACATCTGGATGTGACACTTGAACATGCAGACCAACAGCATGATAGCCCCCTGAAGAAACAGCGTTTGGATCGTCCAGGTAACTAGACCAAAGTTTGTTGTTTTGGTAGTACTGACATATAATATAAGCACGCAAAATCTTCCCCACTCACTGAACTTTTCTCATTTCTCATTCTAGGTGGAGAACGTGACTTGGAGATGGCTTTGTCCAAAGCCGCAACACTGAAGTCCAGTATGGACCAGACCATAAAACGCTTTTTGGAGAACGTTGGTGATGAATTCATCAGCCTTAAACGCAATTCCGAGCCGAAGGAGCTCAACAAATATAAGGGACGTAGCAGGATTGTGGTGCCCCAATATGCTGCCCCTAGTCTGAGAGACATGATGGTCTATGTTCAGTCTGACCTTAAAAAGATTCAGAAGTGGATTGCTGCACCGATATTGGACAAAGTTGCTTTGAGTACATGGATTGCAACAATCTTGAACCGTTGGAGAACCATGTTACAAACCAAAATCCCACAGGAGGTACAGGAACTCATGAATGAGTTAGAATGCTTAAAGATGAATCTTGATAGCAAGTCAGATCATGTTGTTCCCTTCAGTAGTTAGGAGGCTCCTAGGCAGGAGGCCTTGCCTGTTTGATCGTTCTTGCTTTTGTGCTAGCCTTCTTAAGGCGGACTTGTTTAACTTATGTCTGTACTCGGATATTGTTGCTTCCACTAACTCTTGTGTATTCGAGCTTATGTATTCGAGCCCTCTGGCTTGTAATATAAAGATTGTATTATTTTAATTTGTGTCTAGAGTTGTGTTGTGATATCTTCCCGTGAGTCCTTGATGTTGATCATACACATTTGCGTGTATGATTAGTGTACGATTGAATCGAGGGCATCACAGCGGGGCTTGAATGGATGGCCGGGGGGCGGTGCGGTGAGGTCAAGGGGAGGGCGTAGGCAGGGGACTGGGCCAGTGGTCACTGCCGTTTAGAGGAAGATCATCGACACTGACTGGCTGGAGGTAGATGAAGGCGATCTACCCGTTCTTTGTACATCGGACGGTGCAGAAAAAATGGACTGGCCTGTTTGTTTTCAGTTGAATGTTATTTTCATAGAATCTTGTAGTAATTTAGTGTGCCATGCATGTTGTAGAGCTATCATATGTCTCCCGTCATTTATTTCTCATCGACCTGCTATCTGCTACCTTTACACTATACTAATTGTGCACACACTTCACCCATACTCACACTATTGTTTTTTTATGCATGGGTATTTCAGACTCTGACGCAGTGTTGATGAATGCTGAAAAGAAAAGACAGAAGTCGCTCTAGTGTAATTCGAAGATAAGCACTAAGCTTTTCGGCGCTCTAAAGGATGTAGTGTCACTAGTTGGAGACAGTAAACGTAGCTTTGCAGTTGATGGTCTCAATTGCCACACACAACCATCCCAGGTGCTTGCTTTAACTTCGCGCTATCAAATATGGTTGAATGTTGCATATGGTGTCTAACTTGTATTGCTTCCAATTTGGTTAAATTGCATCTGCTTACTTTACACATTGTACCTTTGATAATGACATGCCTTCCGGTTTTTGATACATACTACATATGCCTATTAACCATGTTCGTACATCAAACTAATGCTCTTTTATATCCCTCGTGAATCACTTATGATGAGACAGTCACCCGAGTGGGTTACTGTGAGACGCCATACTCGTTTAAAGAGTGCAGTGTCATCCTCCCCACATGATTCTCAAGAAACAGCAAGGCTAAATGAAGATAGTCAACGTAGCTCTCTAGTTGATGACCACAATTCCCCCACACCACCATCACAGGTGCTTGCTCTAACTTCGCAGTGTGATATGTGGTTGCATGTTGCATACGGTGTCTAGCTTGTAATGCTTCTAATTCGGGTAAATTGCATCTGCTTAGTTTACACATTATACATGTGAATATGACACGCCTTCCTATTTTTGGTACACACTACATCTATGTGTTAACCTTGTTCTTACATGAAACAACCTCTCTTCTGTATCCCGCATCAATCACTTACGACGAGTCACCTTTATTCGTTGCACATTGCATATTATTTCTAGCCTGTTGCCATGTATTGCTTCTAATTTGGTCAAATACATTTGTTAGGGCACCCTTTTAATTTGGCAGAGTGATATTGGTTTCATCTTTCATATGGTTTCTAGCTTGCATTGGTTCTAACAAGTTCAAGCACCTTGTGCTTAGTTTACACTTTATACATCATACATGTCAATATGTCATGCCGTCCTGTTTTTCATACATATTTCATCCTCCTATCATGCGGTTGTCTTACATGAAAGTAGTGTTCATCAGTATCATGCATCAATGAGTTCTGAAGAGCAAATTTTATTCCTTTTTCTTGTGGGTTTGACTTGACAAGGCAAAATCAAGAAAGAGGAAGGAAAAGAGTAAGGAAGGCAATGATGGTGGTCCTCTGCAGCAACGTAAACAGAGCATCTGTATCGATTCTCCTTGTACTGATAGGGCATTACAAGGTCCAAGTCTCCGCTCCCCTATTCCACCATCCAAGGTGATTGCTCTAACTTGGCAGTGTGATATCTGGTTGCTTGTTGCATATGGTGTCTAGCTTGTATTGCTCCTAATTAGTGTAAACTGCATCTGCTTAGCTTACACATGATACGTGTGAATATGACACGCTTTCCTGTTTTTGGTACATACTATATCTGTGTATCACACCATGTTCTTACATGAAACTACTCTTCTTGTGTATCCTGCATCAGTCACTTATGATGGAACACCTTTAAGTTGGCAGTGTGATATTGGTTTGCGTCTTGAATATGATTTCAAGGATGTATTGCTTCTAGTTTGATGAACGCCACCTATGACGAGACAGTTTTAACTTGGCAGAGTGATATTGATTGCACCTTTCATATGGTGTCTAGTTTGTAGTGCTTCTAATTTATTGAAGTGCCTTCTGCTTAGTTACCACATCATAGGTGTGAATATGTCAAGCCATCCATTTTTTCAAACATATTCCATTCTCGTATCATGATTTTGCCTTTCATCAGAGTAGTGTTTGCCAGTATCATGCATCAATGAGTTCTGAAGAGCAGATTTTATTCCTATTTCTTGTGGGTTTGACTTGACAAGGCAAAATCAAGAAAGAGGAAGGAAGGCGATGATGGTGGTCCTCTGCAGCAAGGTAAACGGAGCATCTGTACCTATTCTCCTTGTACTGATAGTGCATTACAAGGTTCAAGTCTTCGCTCCCCTACTCCACCATCCAAGGTGCTTGCTCTAACTTGGCAGTGTGATATCTGGTTGCATGTCGCATATGGTGTCTAGCTTGTATTGCTCCTAATTAGTGTAAACTGCATCTGCTTCGCTTACACATGATACGTGTGAATATGACACGCTTTCCTGTTTTTGGTACACACTATATCTGTCTATCACACCATGTTCTTACATGAAACTACTCTTCTTGTGTATCCTACATCAGTCACTTATGATGGAACGCCTTTAAGTTGGCAGTATGATATTGGTTTGTGTCTTGAATATGATTTCTAGCATGTATTGCTTCTAGTTTGATGAACGCCACCTATGACGCGACAGTTTTAACTTGGCAGAGTGATATTGATTGCACCTTTTATATGGTGTCTAGTTTGTGGTGCTTCTAATTTGTTGAAGTACCTTCTGCTTAGTTACCACACCATATGTGTGAATATGTCAAGCCGTCCATTTTTTCGTACATATTCCATCCTCGTATCATGACTTTGCCTTCCATCAGAGTAGTGTTCGTCAGTATCATGCATGAATGAGTTCTGAAGAGCGAATTATATTCCTTTTTCTTGTCGGTTTGACCTCACAGTGCAAAATCAATAAATGTGAAGGAAATTGGCAAGACATTGGATGATGGTGGTCCTTCTGAGCAACTGAAACGGAGTTTCTCTACAGATTCTACTCTGCCATCCTCCCAACAAGATTCGCAAGACAACGCAAGGCTAGACAGTCAACGTAGCTGTGTAGGTGATGAGCACATCTGCCCTGCTCCACCATCACAGATGCTTGCTCTAACTTGGCACTATTATATGTGGTTGCATGTTGCATATGATGTCTAGCTTGTATTGCTTCTAACTTTGTTGAATTGCATCTGCTTACTTTACACATAATGCATGTGAATATGACACGTGTTCCCGTTTCTAGAACATACGTGTACATGATGAGCACATCTCCCCTACTCCACCATCACAGGTGCTTGCTCTAACTTGGCACTATTATATGTGGTTGCATGTTGTGTATGATGTCTAGCTTGTATTTCTTCTAACTTTGTTGAATTGCATCTGCTTACTTTACACATAATGCCTGTGAATATGACACGTGTTCCTGTTTCTAGAACATACGTGTACATGATGAGCACATATCCCCTAGTCCACTATCACAGGTGCTTGCTCTAATTTAGAATTGTTATATGTGGTTGCGTTTTTCGTATGATGTCTAGTTTGTATTGCTTGTGATTATGTTGAATTGCATCTGCATAGTTTACAACTTATACCTACAGCGATCACTTACCCATAAGACACATTTAACTTGGGACTGTGATGTAGGTTGCATCTTGCATTGTCTTCTAGCTTGTACTGCTTCTAATTTCTTGAAATGGCACTTACGATGAGACACTTTTTACCTGATAGAGTGATATTGGTTGCATGTTCATATGGTTCCTAGCTTTCATTTCTTATAATTTTGTTGAAATGCCTTCCGCTTACTGTTTTTTCATACATATTCCATCCACCTATCATACGTGTGAATATGAAACGCTGTCTTTTTTTGCATATATTCCATCCTCCTATCATGCGCTTGCCTTACATCAAAGTAGTGTTCGTCTGTATCATGCATCAACCAGTTATGCAGAGCTAATTTTATTCATCTTCTTGTGGTTTTGACTTCATAAGGCAATATCAGAAAATAGGAAGGAAAAGAGTAAGTTAGGGGATGTTGGTGGTCCTCCGAGACGACGCAAACAGAGACTCTCTAGATTTGCCACTTCTATTGCTAATGAAGTTGAAGTCCCAAGTCTACATGATGAGTTCATCTCCCGTACTCCACCATCGCAGGTGCTTGCTCTATGTTGACAGTGTGATAATTGGTTTCATGTTGCATATGTTGTCTAGCCTGTATTTCTTCTATTTTCATTAAATTGCACCTGTTGAGTTTATACGTTATACATGTGCATATGACATGGCGTTCTGTGTCTAGAATACACTGCATCTATCTATCATACCATGTTCTTTCATCAAAGTACTGTTGTTGTGTATCCCGCATCTGTCACTCATGATTGGACGCTTTTAACATGGCAGTTTGATAGTGGTTGCATCTTGCATTGATTTCTATGTTGTACTGCTTCTAATTTTCTGAATTGCCACTTAAGACAGGACACTTTTAACTTGGCAAAGTAATATTGGTTGCATCTTTCATATGGTGTCTAGCTTGCATTACTTCTATTTTCTTGAAAATACTTCTGCTTAGTTTACACATCGTAGCTGTGAATATGTCATGTCGTCCTGTTTTTCTTACATATTCCATCCTCATACGGTTGTCTTACAGCAAAGTATTACTTGTCTGTATCATGCATCAATGATTTCTGAAGAGCGATTTTATTCTTTTGTGTTGTGGGTACGGCTTCACATGTCAAAGTCAAAAAAGAGCAAGGAAAATAATATAGTAGGGAGTGGTGTTACTCATCGGGAGAAACGGAAAAGGATCTGCCATCCAGATTCTGCTGGTACTTATAGTGCAGTAGAAGGTCCAAGTCCACCGGCTAAATCTACACACACAGTATCACCTGCTCCACCAGCTGCAGCATCCGCTTCAACTGTACCAGCATCTCAACGAGTTACTTGTTCGTTTGCTCCGGAACTGGCCAGTTCCCAAGCTGCCTTCACACCTAACACTACTTCCGAAGCACTGCTGACACAACAGGACTTGGCAAGATCAGATGAACCTCATGAGCATCAACACCAAGACGGTACCTGACCGATCAAGTTGTAGTTGCATGTGTTGGAAATATGTCCTAGAGGCAACAATAAAATGATTATTATATTTCCTGGTTCATGATAATTGTCTATTATTCATGCTTTAATTGTATTATCCGGAAATCATAATACATGTGTGAATACATAGACCACAATGTGTCCCTAGTGAGCCTCTAGTTGACTAGCTCGTTGATCAACAGATAGTCATGGTTTCCTGGCTATGGACATGGGGATGTCATTGATAACGGGATCACATCATTAGGAGAATGATGTGATGGACAAGACCCAATCCTAAACATAGCACAAGACCGTATAGTTCGTTTGCTAGAGTTTTTCCAATGTCAAGTATCTTTTCCTTAGACCATGAGACCGCGTAACTCCCGGATACCGTAGGAGTGCTTTGGGTGTACCAAACGTCACAACGTAACTGGGTGACTATAAAGGTATACTACGGGTATCTCTGAAAGTGTCTGTTGGGTTGACACGGATCAAGACTGGGATTTGTCACTCCGTATGACGGGGAGGTATCTCTGGGCCCACTCGGTAATGCATCATCATAATGAGCTCAAAGTGACCAAGTGTCTGGTCACAGGATCATGCATTATGGTACGAGTAAAGTGACTTGCCGGTAATGATATTGAACGAGGTATTGGGATACCGACGATCGAATCTCGGGCAAGTAACGTACCGATTGACAAAGGGAATTGTATACGGGGTTGCTTGAATCCTCGACATCGTGGTTCATCCGATGAAATCATCGAGGAGCATGTGGGAGCCAACATGGGTATCCAGATCCCGCTGTTGGTTATTGACCGGAGAGCCATCTCGGTCATGTCTACATGTCTCCCGAACCCGTAGGGTCTACACACTTAAGGTTCGGTGACGCTAGGGTTGTAGAGATATGAATATGCAGTAACCCGAAAGTTATTCGGAGTCCCGGATGAGATCCTGGACATCACGAGGAGTTCCAAAATGGTCCGGAGGTGAAGAATTATATATAGGAAGTGCAGTTTCGGCCATCGGGAGAGTTTCGGGGGTCACCGGTATTGTACCGGGACCACCGGAAGGGTCCCGGGGTCCACCGGTGGGGCCACCCATCCCGGAGGGCCCCATGGGCCAAAGTGGGGAGGGGAACCAGCCCATAGTGGGCTGGTGCGCCCCCTTGGCCCACCCCATGCGCCTAGGGTTGGGAACCCTAGGGTGGGGGGGCGCCCCACCTGGCTTGGGGGGCACTCCACCCCTTGGCCGCCCCCCCTAGGAGATCCCATCTCCTAGGGCCGGCGCACCCCCTAGGGGGCCTATATAAAGGGGGGAGGGAGGGGGCAGCCGCACCCTTGAGTCTTGGCACCTCCCTCTCCCCTGCAACACCTCTCCCTCTCGTAGTATAACGGCGAAGCCCTGCTGCGGTGACCCCTGCATCCACCACCACGCCGTCGTGCTGCTGGATCTTCATCAACCTCTCCTTCCCCCTTGCTGGATCAAGAAGGAGGAGACGTCACGCTGACCGTACGTGTGTTGAACGCGGAGGTGCCGTCCGTTCGGCGCTAGGATCTCCGGTGATTTGGATCACGTCGAGTACGACTTCCTCATCCCCGTTCTTTGGACGCTTCCGCGCATGATCTACAAAGGTATGTAGATGCAATCCGATCACTCGTTGCTAGATGAACTCATAGATGGTTCTTGGTGAAACCGTAGGAAAATTTTTGTTTTCTGCAACGTTCCCCAACAGTGGCATCATGAGCTAGGTCTATGCGTAGTTCTCTTTGCACGAGTAGAACACAATTTGTTGTGGGCGTAGATGTTGTCAACTTTCTTGCCGCTACTAGTCTTATTTTGCTTCAGCGGTATTGTGGGATGAAGCGGCCCGGACCGACCTTACACGTACGCTTACGTGAGACTGGTTCCACCGACTGACATGCACTAGTTGCATAACGTGGCTAGCGGGTATCTGTCTCTCCCACTTTAGTTGGAGCGGATTCGATGAAAAGGGTCCTTATGAAGGGTAAATAGAAGTTGACAAATCACGTTGTGGCTATTACGTAGGTAAGAAAACATTCTTGCTAGAACCCTATTGCAGCCACGTAAAACTTGCAACAACAATTAGAGGACGTCTAACTTGTTTTTGCAGCAAGTGCTTTGTGATGTGATATGGCCAAAGTTGTGATGAATGATGAATGATATATATGTGATGTATGAGATCATGTTCTTGTAATAGGAATCACGACTTGCATGTCGATGAGTATGACAACCGGCAGGAGCCATAGGAGTTGTCTTTATTTTTTGTATGACCTGCGTGTCATTGAGAAACGCCATGTAAATTACTTTACTTTATTGCTAAACGTGTTAGCCATAGTAGTAGAAGTAATAGTTGGCGAGCAACTTCATGGAGACACGATGATGGAGATCATGATGATGGAGATCATGGTGTCATGCCGGTGACAAGATGATCATGGAGCCCCAAGATGGAGATCAAAGGAGCTATGTGATATTGGCCATATCATGTCACTATTATTATTTGATTGCATGTGATGTTTATCATGTTTTTGCATCTTGTTTACTTAGAACGGACGGTAGTAAATAAGATGATCCCTCATAATAATTTCAAGAAAGTGTTCCCCCTAACTGTGCACCGTTGCGACAGTTCGTTGTTTCGAAGCACCACGTGATGATCGGGTGTGATAGATTCCAACGTTCACATACAACGGGTGTAAGACAGATTTACACATGCAAACACTTAGGTTGACTTGACGAGCCTAGCATGTACAGACATGGCCTCGGAACACAGAAGACCGAAAGGTCGAGCATGAGTCGTATAGAAGATACGATCAACATGAAGATGTTCACCGATGTTGACTAGTCCGTCTCACGTGATGATCGGACACGGCCTAGTTAACTCGGATCATGTTATACTTAGATGACTGGAGGGATGTCTATCTAAGTGGGAGTTCATTATATAATTTGATTAGATGAACTTAATTATCATGAACTTAGTCTAAAATCTTTACAATATGTCTTGTAGATCAAATGGCCCACGTTGTCCTCAACTTCAATGCGTTCCTAGAGAAAACCAAGCTGAAAGACGATGGCAGCAATTATACGGACTGGGTCCGGAACCTGAGGATCATCCTCATAGCTGCCAAGAAAGAATATGTCCTACAAGCACCGCTAGGTGACGCACCCGTCCCACAGAACCAAGACGTTATGAACGCTTGGCAGACACGTGCTGATGATTACTCCCTCGTTCAGTGCGGCATGCTTTACAGCTTAGAACCGGGGCTCCAAAAGCGTTTTGAGCGACACGGAGCATATGAGATGTTCGAAGAGCTGAAAATGGTTTTCCAAGCTCATGCCCGGGTCGAGAGATATGAAGTCTCCGACAAGTTCTTCAGCTGTAAGATGGAGGAAAATAGTTCTGTCAGTGAGCACATACTCACTATGTCTGGATTACATAACCGCTTAACTCAGCTGGGAGTTAATCTCCCGGATGACGCGGTCATTGACAGAATCCTTCAGTCGCTTCCACCGAGCTACAAGAGCTTTGTGATGAACTTCAATATGCAGGGGATGGAAAAGACCATTCCTGAAGTATTTGCAATGCTGAAATCAGCAGAGGTAGAAGTCAAAAAGGAACATCAAGTGTTGATGGTGAATAAAACCACTAAGTTCAAGAAAGGCAAGGGTAAGAAGAACTTCAAGAAGGACGGCAAGGGAGTTGCCGCGCCCGGTAAGCAAGCTGCCGGGAAGAAGCCAAAGAATGGACCCAAGCCCGAGACTGAGTGTTTTTATTGCAAGGGAAGTGGTCACTGGAAGCGGAACTGCCCCAAATACTTAGCGGACAAGAAGGCCGGCAAAACGAAAGGTATATGTGATATACATGTAATTGATGTGTACCTTACCAGTACTCGTAGTAGCTCCTGGGTATTTGATACCGGTGCAGTTGCTCACATTTGTAACTCAAAGCAGGAGCTGCGGAATAAACGGAGACTGGCGAAGGACGAGGTGACGATGCGCGTCGGGAATGGTTCCAAGGTCGATGTGATCGCCGTCGGCACGCTACCTCTACATTTACCTACGGGATTAGTTTTGAACCTCAATAATTGTTATTTAGTGCCAAGTTTGAGCATGAACATTGTATCAGGATCTCGTTTAATACGAGATGGCTACTCATTTAAATCCGAGAATAATGGTTGTTCTATTTATATGAGAGATATGTTTTATGGTCATGCTCCTATGGTGAATGGTTTATTCTTAATGAATCTCGAGCGTAATGCTACACATATTCATAGTGTGAATACCAAAAGATGTAAGGTTGATAATGATAGTCCCACATACTTGTGGCACTGCCGCCTTGGTCACATAGGTGTCAAACGCATGAAGAAGCTCCATGCAGATGGACTTTTAGAGTCTCTTGATTACGAATCATTTGACACGTGCGAACCATGCCTCATGGGTAAGATGACCAAGACTCCGTTCTCAGGAACAATGGAGCGAGCAACCAACCTATTGGAAATCATACATACTGATGTGTGCGGTCCAATGAGTGTTGAGGCTCGTGGTGGCTATCGTTATGTTCTCACCCTCACTGATGACTTGAGTAGATATGGGTATATCTACTTAATGAAACACAAGTCTGAAACCTTTGAAAAGTTCAAGGAATTTCAGAGTGAGGTTGAGAATCAACGTGACAGAAAAATCAAGTTTTTGCGATCAGATCGTGGAGGAGAATACTTGAGTCACGAATTTGGTACACACTTAAGAAAATGTGGAATAGTTTCACAACTCACGCCGCCTGGAACACCTCAGCGTAATGGTGTGTCCGAACGTCGTAATCGCACTCTATTGGATATGGTGCGATCTATGATGTCTCTTACCGATTTACCGCTGTCATTTTGGGGCTATGCTTTAGAGACTGCCGCATTCACTTTAAATAGGGCTCCGTCGAAATCCGTTGAGACGACACCGTATGAATTATGGTTTGGGAAGAAGCCTAAGCTGTCGTTTCTAAAAGTTTGGGGATGCGATGCTTATGTCAAGAAACTTCAACCTGAAAAGCTCGAACCCAAGTCGGAAAAATGCGTCTTCATAGGATACCCTAAAGAAACTATTGGGTATACCTTCTACCTCAGATCCGAAGGCAAGATCTTTGTTGCCAAGAATGGATCCTTTCTAGAGAAGGAGTTTCTCTCGAAAGAAGTAAGTGGGAGGAAAGTAGAACTTGATGAAGTATTACCTCTTGAACCGGAAAGTGGCGCAACTCAGGAAAATGTTCCTGTGGTGCCTGCACCAATTAGAGAGGAAGTTAATGATGATGATCAAGATACTTCTGATCAAGCTCCTACTGAACTTCGAAGGTCCACAAGGACACGTTCCGCACCAGAGTGGTACGGCAACCCTGTCTTGGAAATCATGTTGTTAGACAACGGTGAACCTTCGAACTATGAAGAAGCGATGGCGGGCCCGGATTCCGACAAATGGCTGGAAGCCATGAAATCCGAGATAGGATCCATGTATGAAAACGAAGTATGGACTTTGACTGACTTGCCCGATGATCGGCGAGCCATAGAAAATAAATGGATCTTTAAGAAGAAGACAGACGCGGATGGTAATGTGACCATCTATAAAGCTAGGCTTGTCGCTAAGGGTTATCGACAAGTTCAAGGGGTTGACTACGATGAGACATTCTCTCCCGTAGCAAAGCTGAAGTCCGTCCGAATCATGTTAGCAATTGCCGCATACTATGATTATGAGATATGGCAAATGGACGTCAAAACGGCATTCCTTAACGGTTATCTTAAGGAAGAACTGTATATGATGCAGCCGGAAGGTTTTGTCGATCCTAAGAATGCTGACAAGGTGTGCAAGCTCCAACGCTCGATTTATGGGCTGGTGCAAGCATCTCGGAGTTGGAACATTCGCTTTGATGAGATGATCAAAGCGTTTGGGTTTATGCAGACTTATGGAGAAGCCTGCGTTTACAAGAAAGTGAGTGGGAGCTCTGTAGCATTTCTCATATTATATGTAGATGACATACTTTTGATGGGAAATGATATAGAGCTTTTGGACAGCATTAAGGCCTACTTGAATAAGAGTTTTTCAATGAAGGACCTTGGAGAAGCTGCTTATATATTAGGCATCAAGATCTATAGAGATAGATCAAGACGCCTCATAGGTCTTTCACAAAGCACATACCTTGATAAGATATTGAAGAAGTTCAATATGGATCAGTCTAAGAAGGGGTTCTTGCCTGTGTTGCAAGGTGTGAAATTGAGCTCAGCTCAATGTCCGACCACGGCAGAAGATATAGAAGAGATGAGTGTCATCCCCTATGCCTCAGCCATAGGTTCTATTATGTATGCCATGCTGTGTACCAGACCTGATGTAAACCTTGCCGTAAGTTTGGTAGGTAGGTACCAAAGTAATCCCGGCAAGGAACACTGGACAGCGGTCAAGAATATCCTGAAGTACCTGAAAAGGACTAAGGAAATGTTTCTCGTTTATGGAGGTGACGAAGAGCTCGTCGTAAAGGGTTACGTCGACGCTAGCTTCGACACAGATCTGGATGACTCTAAGTCACAAACCGGATACGTGTATATTTTGAATGGTGGGGCAGTAAGCTGGTGCAGTTGCAAGCAAAGCGTTGTGGCGGGATCTACATGTGAAGCGGAGTACATGGCAGCCTCGGAGGCAGCACACGAAGCAGTCTGGGTGAAGGAGTTCATTACCGACCTAGGAGTCATACCCAATGCGTCGGGCCCGATGACTCTCTTCTGTGACAACACTGGAGCTATTGCCCTTGCCAAGGAGCCCAGGTTTCACAGGAAGACCAGGCATATCAAGCGTCGCTTCAACTCCATTCGTGAAAGTGTTCAAAATGGAGACATAGAGATTTGTAAAGTACATACGGACCTGAATGTAGCAGATCCGTTGACTAAACCTCTCCCTAGAGCAAAACATGATCAACACCAGAATTCCATGGGTGTTCGATTCATCACAATGTAACTAGATGATTGACTCTAGTGCAAGTGGGAGACTGTTGGAAATATGCCCTAGAGGCAATAATAAAATGATTATTATATTTCCTTGTTCATGATAATTGTCTATTATTCATGCTTTAATTGTATTATTCGGAAATCGTAATACATGTGTGAATACATAGACCACAATGTGTTCCTAGTGAGCCTCTAGTTGACTAGCTCGTTGATCAACAGATAGTCATGGTTTCCTGGCTATGGACATGGGGATGTCATTGATAACGGGATCACATCATTAGGAGAATGATGTGATGGACAAGACCCAATCCTAAACATAGCACAAGATCGTATAGTTCGTTTGCTAGAGTTTTTCCAATGTCAAGTATCTTTTCCTTAGACCATGAGATCGTGTAACTTCCGGATACCGTAGGAGTGCTCTGGGTGTACCAAACGTCACAACGTAACTGGGTGGCTATAAAGGTATACTACGGGTATCTCCGAAAGTGTCTGTTGGGTTGACACGGATCAAGACTGGGATTTGTCACTCCGTATGACGGAGAGGTATCTCTGGGCCCACTCGGTAATGCATCATCATAATGAGCTCAAAGTGACCAAGTGTCTGGTCACGGGATCATGCATTACGGTACGAGTAAAGTGACTTGCCGGTAACGAGATTGAACGAGGTATTGGGATACCGACGATCGAATCTCGGGCAAGTAACGTACCGATTGACAAAGGGAATTGTATACGGGGTTGCTTGAATCCTCGACATCGTGGTTCATCCGATGAGATCATCGAGGAGCATGTGGGAGCCAACATGGGTATCCAGATCCCGCTGTTGGTTATTGACCGGAGAGCCATCTCGGTCATGTCTACATGTCTCCCGAACCCGTAGGGTCTACACACT
>NC_057806.1:380799436-380800587 GCF_018294505.1 Triticum aestivum | reverse complement strand
TCCGCTCTGCGCAACACTACACGTATGGAGCCCATTAGCGAGGAGGAAGTCGAGTCCCCAACCTCGCTACGCCTCGCCCTCGGCAGGGCAAGGGAGATCGTCAACATCTCTGCCTGAGTACGCTTAGCTGCTGTGTATTGTACCACTTTGTAAGATATGTGCATAGGTTGTGAGAAGTAGCTTGTTTGCGCATCATGTAGGATCTGGAGAAGTGCACTAGCCTTAATAACATGTCAGGATTATGTACGCATATCCTGAGTGATGTACTGTATAATTACCGCCCGCGTGTAAGATATGTAATGAGCAGTCCTTCTCCGTGCGCAAGTCGATTTGTTTTTCTTAGGTAAGCTTGGGTATTTAATAATATCTGCCAGCTTTATGCATTTATGGTTTTATTTTTGCGACTCTTTCCGCTTTTCTTAAGAGTTTTACAAAAATATTTTTCCCAGACTGAAAAATGTCTCGTCCTTGGACACGTTCCATGCCAACTCCACCAGAGGAAATTCATGATACTCAACCCAACAATGAGTTCACTCAGGGACAGTCAAGCCAACAAGGCAGTGAATCGGCACTTTCACAAATGTGCCGCCTTTATGAACAGAGTCAGCAACAACATCGCGAGATGATGAACCAAGTCATCAACATGGGGAATCAGCATGGACAGTATCAGCAACATTCCAAGTTATCTGAGCTACAGAAGACACGTCCTCAAACATTTTCTCACACTGACAAGCCTCTTGAAGCCGAGGACTGGCTTCGAGATATGGAGAGGAAATTAATTATTGCAAAGTGTTCAGATCTCGAGAAAGTACTAAATGCTCCACACTATCTCACAGGAGCAGCCGCATCGTGGTGGGAGAATTTTCTGCACATGCATCCCAACGAAAATGACATAACCTGGGATGATTTCAAGGAAGGTTTCCGTGGTGCACATATTCCTAAGAGTATTATGAAAATCAAGAAGAGAGAATTTGATGACCTCAAACAAAGGAACATGACAGTGTCAGATTACAACAGTCAATTTACCCTATTATCCCGCTACGCCAATGAGGAGCGTATGACTGAAATCAAGAAGATGGAGAAATTCCTTGACGGTCTGGCGCCCACACTTAAATGCCAACTGGTCGTGCACACTTTTCCTGATTTTAAAA
>NC_057806.1:379783317-379785131 GCF_018294505.1 Triticum aestivum | reverse complement strand
GGGACACTTTGATTGATATGCACAAAGGTACCGACTCCGTCAAGGAATCCAAGTTGGATGTGCTTCAAAGTCAACTTGACAAGTTCAAAATGAAGGATGGTGAAGGTGTCGCTGAAATGTACTCTAGGCTTGCTCTCATCACAAATGAGATTGCCGGCTTAGGAAGTGAAGAGATGACCGATAGATTCATCATCAAGAAGATTCTAAGAGCCTTGGATGGAAAATATGATACCGTGTGCACATTGATCCAAATGATGCCCAATTACAAAGATCTCAAGCCAACAGAGGTGATTGGAAGAATTGTTGCTCATGAGATGTCACTTAAGGATAAAGAGGAACTTCACAACAAATCAAGTGGTGCCTACAAAGCCTCATGTGAAGCCCCTACATCATCAAGTGAGAAACAAAACTTCAATGAAGAATTGAGCTTAATGGTGAAGAACTTCAACAAGTTCTACAGGAGTAGAAGCAAAGATAGAAGCTTCAAGTCAAGGTCCTACAATGACAAAAGATCTTCTAGTCGAGAGCGAAGCTGCTATAGTTGTGGAAGACCCGGACACTATTCCAATGAGTGCACGTCTCCCTACAAGAGAAGAGAAGATTCTCCAAAAAGAAGAAGCAAAGAATCACCACCAAGAGAGAGAAGGAGTAGAGATGATCGTTATGAACGAAGATACTCACGGAGAAGCAAGGATTCGGAAAGGAAGGAAAAATCATCAAGGAGCTACACAAAACGAAGACATCAAGCTCATGTTGGTGAATGGGTATCCGGCTACGACTCCGACAGCCACTCCGAGAGAAGTTATCACTCCGACTCCGAAGATACTCAAGGTGAAGGTGTTGCCGGTCTAGCACTTGTGTCAACCAACTCCTACGACATATTTGACTCACCAAATGAAGGAATTGGAAGATGCTTCATGGCCAAAGGAACTAAGGTAACACACCCCGAGTATGTTGATTTCAATAGTGATGAAGATGACTTGTTAGGTGATGATTTGCTTGTTGACAACTCTAGTGATGAATACTATGATGAAACGTCAATTAATCATGCTAATCAAGATAAAACGAATGACAATGATAAGGAGAAGATTGAGGCTCTAACTAAAGAACTAAACACTCTTAAGTTAGCTCATGAAACTATCTTCGAAGATCATCGAGAACTTTTAAGAGCTCATGAGAAATTGCGCTTTGAAAAGCTCAATCTTGAGCAAGAGCATGAGTTCTTAAAAGCAGTCAATGATGATCTCCGCAAGAAAAGTTATTCTTACATTGCCAAGCGTTTACTCTTATCCACTTACACGCCTCAAGTCAAGTCTAGTAACAAGAACAAGAAAGATTCTACCTCTAGCAGTAATAATGATCATGCTAAATCCAATATTGTTGCTTCTAGTAGTTCTCTTGATTCCACTAATGATTCTCTTAGCCAAGTTACACTTGAGCAAGAAAATAGCTTATTGAAGGGAATTATAGAGAAAGGAGTGTACAAAAGCCTTGCCGGGAGTAAGCAATTCGAGGAAATTGTGCGCAAGCAAGGAATGCACCGGAAGAATCAAGGTGTTGGTTTTGAATGAAAGTTCAATGCCAATGGAGTTGAGTGGGAAGAAGATCAATACCCCAAGACAAAGTTTGTTCCTCAACAAGAGAAGTGTGATACTTCTTTCAAGGGGACACAAGCTCAAGATGATCTTCCACCACAAGACTACAAGCAAAAAGGCAAGGACAAGCTTCAAGAGGAAATTGATGCATTTGAAGAAGCTCCTAAGACCTTAGTCAAGTGGGTTCCCAAGACTACTTCAAGTTCCACTTCATCAAGT